>NC_083573.1:48554545-48854545 GCF_027579695.1 Neoarius graeffei
TCTAACAAGTGCGTTCATTGGTTGTTACAGAGCGATGAGCCAATCACGTACCTCGTTTCATCTCAATGACGTAATTACGTCATTTACGCAATTGCGTCAATGAGATGAAACGAGGTACGTGATTGGCTCATCGCTCTGTAACAACCAATGAACGTGCTTGTTATAGCTGTACGTAAGCTCGCTTCAAACAAAGAGTTGAAAGATGGCAGCCTCCGTGATCGAGCGTAAAGATGCAAATCGAGTTAAAGAAATCGACAGAATAGTGAAAAAAAAGTTCTGCTGGGAATGGTTGGAGAAAAACCGCGGCTCGCCTCGGGGTGAATTACGTCACAAGGCGCGGGGCTAGCGGGCCCTGCTCGCGCTGGTTCTTTGGGGTGTGAGTGAGAGAGTGAGTGTGTGTGAGAGAGAGAGAGAGAGAGAGAGTGTGTGAGAGAGAGAGAGAGAGAGAGAGAGAGAGAGAGTGTGTGAGAGAGAGAGAGAGAGAGAGAGTGTGTGAGAGTGAGAGAGAGAGTGAGAGAGAGAGAGAGAGTGTGTGTGTGAGAGTGTGTGAGAGAGAGCGAGAGAGTGTGTGTGTGTGAGAGTGAGTGTGTGTGAGAGTGAGAGAGAGAGTGAGAGTGAGAGAGAGAGAGAGAGTGTGTGTGTGTGTGAGAGAGAGTGTGTGTGAGAGTGAGCGAGAGTGTGTCAGAGTTGCATGTTGACCATTAAATTGGCTTGAATGTGTTAATCATGACAATTTTTTTCTTGTGTGTTTGCTTGCCATTTTAGTACAATTTTTAAGTCAGAAAACCCCAGAACCCAGGAGCTTCGGGGGGCTTCCCCCCTTGTCCCCCCACCAGGCTGCTGCCCTGGACCAGCTGGGGGCCTGCGGCCCCCAGACCCCCGGCTAAAATTTTCAGATAATTTCACCAGCCCCAAATCACATCCCTGTATATAGGGCACTGTATAGTGGAGGCGCCATTTTGTAGTGCTGTCCGTGCTGAAAGAAATCAAATTAAAAGTCTCAAATTTGATTTAATAAAAGACAGCAGCAAAGAAGAAAGTATTCAGCCTTGATTTAAAAAGAACTGAAAGCTGCAGGTACTTCCATATCTTGGCAGGCTGAGTGGTATGCTGGGGCACCTCTTGCCAGCAGACCAGGATATCCAGAGGGAACTTGTGCAGTTCAGTGTTGACCTGACCATCCCCAGCTTCAAGGAGGGAGAGAGCATCGTGGAGTGGTGGGGTCATGTCTTCGACAAACCAGACAAGTACCCCTCCCTGGGTGCACTGGTTAAGTGTTGCCTCTCCATCTTTCATGGACCTAGAGTCGAGTCCTCATTTAGTCTGATGAATGATGTAATTGATCAAAGGAGTGGCAATATGAATGTGGAAACCTTTAATGCAATACAGACGGTCAAGTACACGCTGATGTCCAGGGGGAGACAGCTATGCAGCTCTTTAGAAAGGAGGACGTGAAGTTTGGGGAAGTGGACAGAACATTGTGCAAGAACATGAACTCTGCAGCAGCCACATACAAACACCAGCAGAGGGTGAACAAGGAGGAAAAGCAGCAGCAGAGCAAGTATGGCTCTCAAGCAACTTGCAGTGCTCAGCAGGCCAAGAAACCGACTGCTGAAGGAGAGAAGCGGGCAAGGCTGAAACATGTGGCAACTCGGCGAAAGCGGGCCATGGAGACACTGGTGGTCCAGGCAAATAACAGGAAAAAAATGATCACTATTCCTTGTGTGTTCTCCACTTTCTTCGTTCTATTATTCACATTTTTTTTCCAGGGCATAATTTCACTATAACTACATGTATTTGAATTTGTATTTGTACTGTATGTCCTTGTGCAAATGTCAATACAGTATACTTAGTAAGGAGGCTATAATATTTATTCTGGGGGAGGACCCCCCAAACAAAATAAACAACACCAGAGGCCACGTCACCACTTGCGCACCCTTCTCACCTTTTTCACCCCGACCTGTTTTCATGCCTGTTTATAATGGACTCCTACACCCTTGGATTACAGATCTGTATTACGGTATGTTGACGAACACATATTTTCTTTTGTTTTTCAGACCATAGCAGATGTAATCAGGACATGTCTGGGACCAAGAGCTATGATGAAGGTGTGTAACGATTAAATGCTCTTCACTTGGCATCAGCTGCATGCTGACCAATTGCTGTGGCTTTTGCTGTAGAGTTGTAACTGAGAGCCACACCCTTCTACATTACATCACTTTATTCCCAGCTGGATAGAAATGCCCAAAATTAGATGCATCACCCCACTAACACCCATTACGAAGGTATTATGCAGTATAGAGCTAAGGTACTGGGCACATCCAAATTTCTAATACTGCCTTACTATATGGTACACAAAAAGCAGTACATCATAATCTGTAGGTTGTCTGAATACTCTGTAGGCATTTCATAGTAGTCGATTGGTACCCTGATGATTACTTCATCTGTTTGTGTTTTGAAGTGTGCCAACATACTACACTACGCTATCCCATACGTCAGCTAGAGCCCGAATAATAAGAATTATTATTCCCTGGGGAAAAATAGAAAGAATATGGACTATGGTGTTAGTTTTGCTTTTTACCTCAGGTTGACAGTCATCTAAGTAAAACAGACGGAGTTTTTTTTTTTTTTTTAACTGGGGGGAAAAATTCAATTTAAAAAAAAAATCACACAAGGAAAAAGAAAATGAAAAATGTCTTACCCTGGTCTTGTATAACTGCGTAAAAAGCTGCATGAGTCACTCTTCAAGAAGATGTAAGCTGCTTTTGAGTGGTGCTGTCAAGTGCCATTTTCGCAGCATAAGACATTTTTGTGGTATTGTCAAACATCACTGCTCTGAGGGAAATTTTCACAGCATATGTGGCTATACGTCGTCTGTAAACGTCCAGGTCAAAGAACGGGTGAGATGGTGGTGGAGCACATCCGAATTGTCCTTCCTAATCACTTGCATACCCATTGAACGTATTACAGTGATGGTCAGGTAGTAGGTTCTTAACCAACGTTAGTGCATACTGAGTATTTGGATGGACCTGTTATCATCCATTCTCGGTGAACTGATCACAAATGGGCAGGTCTAAATGGGATTCGGTGCATCTCGGTGAACAGCATTGAAAGACCATGTAATCAGATATTCATCTCGTCTGTCCAGTTATGATTTGCAGCACTAAAGACGGTTGTTGATGGTGTTAATAGGCTTTCATCAAATTATTCTGAAATTTATCTGAATTTGTTATTTAACAGATGTTGCTGGACCCTATGGGAGGAATCGTCATGACCAATGATGGCAATGCCATTCTGAGAGAGGTACTAAAACATTTCTAGAAGTCTGACTGATCGTTGTACATTCTGCCTGTGCTTTGGTTGACTGCTTTATTTCACAAACTTTTTTTTTTTTTCTTTCCCCTGCAGATTCAAGTGCAGCACCCTGCTGCCAAGTCCATGATTGAGATCAGCCGCACTCAGGATGAGGAGGTGGGAGATGGCACTACCTCAGTCATCATCTTGGGTGAGTGGGATCTGTAACATCTATGAATTCCAGGGTTTTTTCTAGAAAAATTTAGTATGAGGGCGCTCACCATGGTGAGGGAGCGAAGCGGGGGGGGGATGGTGCCGGTTGTCCCCCCCCCCCCCCCGCCGTGCGAAGCCTTTGAAAAATTGAAGCTACAATGGGACATTCTGAAGCTATCTGAGAGGGAAATTGTAACAAATTGTCTGTCAACATTGAAAAAAAAAGAAGTAATCTTCTGCCCCGGACAGTCTTTGTCTTTCTTCCGTTTCGTGCTGCGAGATGACATCTTTAAATGCCCAAGTGTCAACAAAAACAACTCGCGAACTACTTCTGTCAAAAGCTCCCGCGCCGGTGGGTGAAAGGTCATTCAGTCTCGAGAAATCTCGCTGTACAAGTCAGCTGACCTTGTATGTAACCCATGTCAAATCTCGCGAGAGCAGCTGCGACAAGTAAACAACTAAACAACATGGCACCTCAGTCTGGAAAACGCCAATTCGGATTGTTTTCGCACCGTCTGGCGGTGTATCTACTATGATTGGAATATTTTTGGAGTAATTATAACGTATTTGATGATCAGACACATTGTCACGTGGTGTTGCTGGGATGTTTTCATGGAGAAAAGATCGTTTTGAGAAAGATTGCATGTTGTGCAGTAGCATATAAGTGCATGGTCTAAGTGTGACTTGGGGTTCAATCGGCATTTCGGTAAGGGGGCGCACGCCGAGAGTAAGAGGGCGCAGCGCCCCTGTTCCCCGGTTTAGACGAAAGCCTGAATTCTCTAAATTGATAACTTCAGCAAACCTATAATGATGGTGAGTTCAGACAGCGTTCAATATGGTGCTTGCATAATCGATTAATACACCAAATATTTATTTATTTATCTATTTCAAATTTCATCCTTTTTTTAGGTGGGATTTTTTTTTTATATTCTTTATTGATGCTGCTCATAATCTGTTTTGATATTAATTTCCCATGTCTAAACATGGTCCATACATAAATTAATGCATGTGGCTTAACCTCTGGCTTAAATATGGATATATTTAACCTACACACGCTCCAGACAGGTGTGCGTATCCCATGGCGCTGTATCTGGAGTGTGCTTTTGTTTTAATAGCTCAAGTGATTTGCCCCAAAACACTGGCTCCTCATTAGCTAGGAAAAAAAAAAATTTTGGCCCGTGACCAGGGATAGCCTAGTGTATTATGGGATGTGTGCGTATGCAGATGTCAAACCATATATATATATATATATATATATATATATATATATATATATATATATATATATACACACACACACACTATAGCTTGTTCAAGACTCAAACCATACAATCGAACTGTCAGCGAGTTTTGCGAATTTGTCACAAGCTTTCCTGGCAAGTTGCGCGATCTGTACAAAAAAAAAAAGCATGTGTAGCAAGACAGATTGATCTCTTGTGCCCAATATGGTGCTTTCATTCTGATTACTTAAGCTGAGGAACAAGCGTTTTGTCGCTTCTCAACACCAGCACCCCTCATTTCAGAATTGGCAGTTTTATGCAAATTAGGTTAAAATATGCTAATATGCATGCTTCCTTTATGGTTTTTATAGCCACATTTTAAATAACTGTCAGAAGCATGGTTTAGCTATTGAAAGCATTTTCAGCTGAACTTACTGGCAGAATATAATAATTTTTGCATTATTCAAGATTACTTTGCCATTGTGTAAGATACACAATGAAATTCAGTGCACTGCCTTACAAAACCAGTCCTCAATCTATACATGAGAGATTTACATAAGAGATACAAGATGATGTACAGACAAAAGGGTTTACAAATTTACAAGATATGGACAAAATTTACAAACAAGATATACAATCTACAGTCATTTACATAATATACACTGAGCACGTGGTAATATCTATTGCACTGGTAGTAGGTATTTATTTAGGCCTAATTAATGTGTGTGGGCAAATTAGCCTGTTTATGCAAATTATGATGTCTGCAAATTAGCTGGTTGAGACACTTTTAAAGATGTTTATGGCCCACAGAAACTTCCAGATATCTCATCTCATCTCATTATCTCTAGCCGCTTTATCCTTCTACAGGGTCGCAGGCAAGCTGGAGTCTATCCCAGCTGACTACGGGCGAAAGGCGGGGTACACCCTGGACAAGTCGCCAGGTCATCACAGGGCTGACACATAGACACAGACAACCATTCACACTCACATTCACACCTACGGTCAATTTAGAGTCACCAGTTAACCTAACCTGCATGTCTTTGGACTGTGGGGGAAACCGGAGCACCCGGAGGAAACCCACGCGGACACGGGGAGAACATGCAAGCTCCACACAGAAAGGCCCTCGCCGGCCCCGGGGCTCGAACCCAGGACCTTCTTGCTGTGAGGCGACAGCGCTAACCACTACACCACCGTGCCGCCCCTTCCAGATATTATTCATGCAATAAAACATCAATAGGTTTTCTTTTTATTACCATTTATGTTCATCAGCCGCCGTATGTAGATTAGATAATTTATGCTGATTAGCCTCATTAATTGTGTGTAAGTAAAAGAAAAATTGAAACGCCTGGATTCTGTGGGGGGAAAAACAGCGTAGCACAGAAAATTGTCAAATTTGGCAATCTAATAACAAAAATAGTTTTATTCCCAGGTTTAGCTAGCCTGGCAAGCCAGACTAAATGTGAATATTTAGTCTGGCCTCGATCCGTAGACATTTCCGAAGCGGGTAGGAGGAACAACCCACTGTCTTTCAAACTGTCTCTGTGCGTATAGGCCAACGCTCTGACCAATCAGCGCAACAGTGACTGTGACGTAGTCAGAGCGACAGAAAGCAGTGGGGGAGGCCTTGAAATAAATAATTTTTCAAAATGCGTATTAATTAATAAACAGGTTCTAGATATTAAGAAGTTTGGAGATAATGACCACAAGTTTGGAGTCTGTACCACATACTTAACATACACGCTTATTTTTTTCAAGTGTTTTTCAAGGGTTTGCTTAAACTGTTTTTGAGAGTTTTTATTTAGTGGTGTTTGGTGAAATAATTTCCCTTAAATTTAAAATAACGGGAAAATAAGAAACAATCAAAAAGTAATGTTTCAAAGCTGTTTATTAATTCTTCGTACTGCACAAACTAGCCCCATCCTTTTGGCTACGAGCGGAATCAGCTGGTAGATCAGACTTTTGCCATAGCCGGTCGGCAAAACGGCGAAAACGTCCTTCTTGAAAAGGAATGAGCGGAGAGCCTCTTCCTGCTCATGTTTCAACGAAAACTCCAAGTCTAATTCTTCTAAAACTGATTCCAAAGCGGAGTCAAACGAGTGCCGTTCACTAGCCGTAGCCATCTTTCCTGCTGTGCTTTCTCCAGCGTCGCGCAGCTTTGTCGTCACTCCTGCAAAAGCCCGCCCAAAGAATCCAAACAAAAACCTTGCGTTGTGATTGGCGGGCATGATTTGATGCCCGGGGTGTTTTTGTTTATATGGTGCGAGGCTAGACCCATTCGCTAGGCAAAAATATTTTTGGCCGCTAGGCAGGTGGGTCTAGTTTACTAGGCTAAGGTTTAGCACTTGTTTTCTTAAACCATGCCATTGTTCCTTGCTAATTGTCTATTGTTTTTGCAGGCCCATTTTTATAAAAAGAACAATATCCGAGACCTAAAAATGTCCATAAAAATTGAACCACTGGACTGATTTTCCTGATTTTATTTATTTTTTAATTAATCTTTGAAATAATGCTGATGAATAACATCAGTTGTACAACTCTTGGCCGTACTTCAGATTTCTGTCTGAACTCCCTAATACTGAATTTCCTGGTTACAAAGTTGTACTTTTACCATAAAGGGGACAGTTATGGAAGCGAGTTATTTATAATCATGCTGTCTGTTATCACCCAAATGAGGATGGGTTCCCTTTTGAGTCTGGTTCCTCTCAAGGTTTCTTCCTCATGTCATCTGAAGGAGTTTTTCCTGGCCACTGTCACTACAGGCTTGCTCATCAGGGATAAATGAGTTTATAAGGGATAAAATTGGCTCGTCTGTTTAAAGTCTTTAATTTTCTGTGAAAATGCTTTGTGACAATGTCTGTTAAAAGTTCTATCCGAATAAACTGACTTAAATAGTTTGTTGATGGTGGGGGCTTAAATGACTGAAATGACTCGAAAGTACTGTTTGGAATGATATCAGTGGTCACACTGTAATAAGAATCTGTCTTTGCGTGTAGCTGGAGAGATGCTGTCAGTGGCGGAGCAGTTTCTGGAGCAGCAGATGCATCCCACTGTGGTAATCAGTGCTTACAGGCAGGCTCTGGATGACATGCTCAGCATGCTCAAAGAGATCAGGTAGTGTCTTTTTCCCAGCCAGGATGATGAAATGTGTTAGAGGGATTATTCATTTATATTCAGTGCATTTTGAAAGTTTGCCTGCATGAATGTCAAGCACGTGATTCACACTTACACCCAGGCTTTGGATGATGACACGTTCAGTAAGCTGTTTTTTCCCCTGTAGCACGCCAGTCGACCCAAATGATCGGGACATGATGCTGAAGATCATTAACTCTGCCATCAACACCAAGGCACTGAGTCGCTGGTCAAGCTTGGCTTGTAACATTGCGCTGGACGCAGTGCGCACCGTGGAGCTGGAGGAGAACGGCTGCAAGGAAATCGATATTAAAAAGTATGCCAAGGTGGAAAAGGTAAGGGATTATTTCTCTTGGGATCTTTCTGTCACAAAGGATTAAGAGAAGAAGCAAGTCAGAGAGAAAAACAACGACGAATACTGTCTGAAATCTTACAGCTCACATGGCACTTTGAGTGTAATTCTGTAGTTGCCTGGGTTGTGCTTTCTTATGCTTATATGTTGGGAAATGTTAGTTTGATGCCAGTTATTTTGTTGCTGTAGAAGTATACAAGGTTCCTGAAGTCAGAAGATATCTGTGCTGGCTTTTTTTTTTTTAAACTTTGTGAAGGCACATGGTGCTTTTTGCATCGTAAAATGATTATAGTTTTGTATTAAAGAGGAGTGATATTTGCTCAGGGTTCAGGCTGTGGCTGTAAGTCAAAATCTACTGAAACTTTTATTAGCAACTGTCCACTAGGACCATGTAGCTACTATGGTGTGCTATAGTAATGTAAAATTTTAATAAATCTACATATTGTTCCTAACAAAATGGGTCAGAGATTCAGAAGTAAGAATTATTCTCAATAAATTGGTAAATCGACCCTGTAGAACAGGATAAAGCGGCTAGAGATAATGAGATGAGAACTGGTTTAAAAAAAGTTTGCAAATGGCTACGTTCAGGAAAAATTTGATGTTGGGATTTTTAGAATTACCGGTATGTGAACAATGCACCTAAAGAGGGTGGACTTTATGCCAGTACAGTGATTCAGCATAAACGATAGGAAATAAGATTATTCAAAGGCTGGTCTGGCTGTGTGTAGGTGCCTGGTGGAATCATTGAAGACTCATGCGTGCTGAAGGGGGTGATGGTAAATAAAGATGTAACGCACCCTCGCATGCGACGTCTCATCAAAAATCCTCGTATCGTGCTCCTTGACTGCTCCCTCGAGTACAAGAAGGGTGAGAGCCAGGTAAGTCAGTGAATCAAAATAATATATAATCCCAGTTCCCAAAAAGTTAGGACACTGTGCTAGCGGCAAATAAAAACAGAATGTGGTGATTTGTAAATCTTGGAAACCCTATATTTCATTGAAAATAGTACAAAGGCAACATATCAAATGTTGAAACTGAGTGTTTTTTTTTTTTTTAATGTGCGCTCATTTTGAATTTGAGGTGAGCAGCATATTTGGCAAGTTGGCACAGGAGCATGTTTACCACTGTGTTGCATCATCTGTACTTTTAACAACACCCTGTAAACATTTGTGAACTGAGGAGACCAATTGCTGTAATGTTGTCCCATTCTTGCCTCATCTACAATTTCAGTTGCTCAACAGGTTCAGGGTCACCTTTGTTGTATTTTGGGCTTCGTAATGCATCAGGTGTTTTAAGTGGGAGACAGGTCTGGATTGCAGGCAGGCCGGTTTAACACCTGGACGCTCTTACAACGGAGCCATGTGGTTTTAACATGTGCAGAAAATCGTTTGGCATTGTCCTGCTGAAAGAAGGAAGGCCTTTCCTGAAAAAGATTTTGTCTGGATGGCAGTATATTGCTCTGAAATGTGTTTTATTGTTCAGCATTAATGAAGCCTTCGCAGATGTACAAGCTACCCATGTCATGTGCACTAATGCACCCTCATACCATCACAGATGCTGGCTTTTGAACTGTGCACTGATAAGCTGGATGGTCCCTCTCTTCTTTTGCCAGGAGGACATGGTGTCCATGATTTCTAAAAATCATTTCTGTTTTTGATTCTTCAGACCTCAGGACAATTTTCTATTTCGCCTCAGTTCGTCATAAAAGAGCTCGGGCCCAGAGAAGGCGGTGGTGTTTCTGGATATTCTTTATATTTGGTTTTAACTTGCATTTGTGGATGCAGTAATGAACTGTTTTCACAGATGATGGTTTTCTGAAGTGCTCCTGAGCCCATACAGTGATTTCCACTACAGACACGTGTCTGCTTTTAATGCAGTGTCGCCTGAGGGCCTGAAGATCACAGGCATCCAGTGTCAGTTTTCAGCCTTGTCTCTTGCATACAGAGATTTCTCCAGATTCTCTGAATCTTTTAATATGATATGATGTACCATAGATGTGATCCCCAAATTCTTTGCAATTTTACATTGAGGAACGTTGTTCTTAAAATGTTGCACTGTTTGCCCACGCAGTCTTTCACAGAGCGGTGAACCCCTCCCCATCTTTACTTCTGAGAGAGACTGCCTCTCTGGGATGCTTTTTTGATACACAGTCATGCTACTGACCTGTTGCCAATTAACCAAATTAGTTTTTATCAGCGTTACACAACATTTTCAGTCTTTTGTTGTCCCTGCCCCAACTTTGCTGAAAGGTGTTGCTGACATCAAATTAAAAATGAGCATATTTTTCAAAAAAACAATAAAATTTCTCAGTTTCAATACTTGATGTGGTTGTATTATTTTTAAATGAAATATAGGTTTTCCAAGATTTGCAAATTATCACATTCTGTTGTTGTTTACACAGCATCTTAACTTTTTATCCCCTGGTATATAATGCAGGGGGATATAGCTATCGCTCTGTCCATCTGTAAACATTTGAATTTCTGGAGCATAACACACAAACTACTGGGACTTTTTCACGAAACCTGACAGTTATGTTAAGTCCCTAGAGGAGTTGTGCCTTTTGACATTTTGGGATTTCTGTGGATTTTTTTTTTCCTGTATTTCCGTGGCAACAAATTCAATTTAGGAAACTTTGGAGTGAGGGCTGGGGGGGATATGTCCTCTCCTGATGACTCTTGTTTAGAATTGGGGTTGTACATTTCTCATTTACTGCCACACACAGCTTTAAACTTTTATTGAACATTTTTACTCTTTCCAGACGGATATAGAAATTATTCGTGAGGAAGACTTTGCCAGAATCCTGCAGATGGAGGAAGAGTACATCCAGCAGATCTGTGAAGATATTATCCGCCTCAAACCTGACCTGATCTTTACCGAGAAGGGAATCTCTGGTACAAACACAAGCACGCACATGTTTTGCGTTGCACATGCATAGAACGCTTACATGCTGTGATCCATGCTGCTAACACTTTCATGTGATGTGATTGATTCCTCCGAAATATCTTTTCCATCTTAGACCTTGCTCAGCACTATCTGATGAAAGCCAACATCACTGCAATCCGTCGCGTCCGTAAAACAGACAACAATCGCATTGCCAGGTAAGACGGGAGTTAAAGAGTAGTGCAACTTTTTCCTCAGTTATTTGTTTTTCTGAGGAATTTTTATGATGAATTTTACGTCATCCTTCAACGTTGTTTCCTCTGTCCCTCAGAGCCTGTGGAGCACGCATTGCCAGCAGGACGGATGAGTTACGTGAGGAAGATGTAGGAACAGGGGCAGGCCTGTTTGAGGTGAAGAAAATCGGTGATGAGTATTTCACCTTTGTCACGGACTGCAAAGATCCCAAAGCTTGCACTATCCTGCTGAGAGGAGCCAGCAAGGAGATCCTGGCGGTGAGAGACATTAGACAAGGCATTTGTATGCTTGTCCATGCACGCTGTCAATCTGTTGGTCAGAGATTCCCAGTGCTGGCTTCCATTGCGTCTAAACTACCTCTAGGCAGTAAACAGAATGTTGGTCATGGATGCCAAATAGGTTGGAGCATTGAATAATTAAGGTCGTGTAAGAGAGACGCATGTCTTCCCAAAACTGTTCTTGTGTAATTTTGTGTCGAGGTTGAATATTATTGGAGCAATGCAGTCATGATTATTTGTACTTTTTCATGTGTGATAAGGATGTTGGTATTGCATGATTAGAACTTCTTCCATCGACAAATCACATTTATAGCTTGGATCAGGGCTTTGAACCGGTTCAAGGAACGAAAACGAAAACCGGGAACTTTTTCTATTTCACATGGAACAGAAACGAAACCAGAAACTTTATTTTTTATGTTCCGGAACAGAAACGCTTATTAAAAATAATGGTAACTGGTTAATACTGGTTTTTATTTCGTTCCTCAAAGTTTCCGTAGCCTACAAATAAAAAAAAGTCATTCTTCTCCTGCGCAAGTTTCTATGACCCACTGGGGTTCACTTCCTGTGTGAAATTCGCTGACTGAATGTAGAGAGCGGGAGGGTGGACTACTATCACGTCTCCACATCTTAAATAAGAGGTAAATATTGCAGTCTATCGTTATTCAAAAACGTCAATTTCAAACACGATATCAATATATTTGTCCACGTTAATGAGAGGCTCGCGAACATTAAATGACGTTAACCTCTGTTAGCCCATCAATGCATAGGGCCTGACTAGCCTTTGGTAACACACTAAACGAATTATCTTTCATTTTTGGCACTTTTTCTGTTTGTGTAGATGGGAAGACATACTGAGAATCCAAATCGCCAACATTTGAAATAATTTTGAATTATTTCTTGTCTTATTTAATGAAGGTTGTAATAGAATTAGCCTACATTTGGCTTAAGCTGGATGAGACAGAGACATAACTTTATAGCCATTTGTTAAACAGCTGACAGGGAACGTAATTAACCATTCCGGGAACTAAATTTTTTTGTTCTAACCGGTTCGGGAACGTCTATTTAATGGTGGAACCCAAAACCGGAAACGTTAAAATTCCGTTTCTGTTCGGAACGAACCAATAGGAAAAAAATTCTGGTTCAAAGCCCTGGCTTGGATACCTTTCTTTGAAGAATTCATGAAATGGTGGCACATCATATCTCCCCTTTATGAGTCCTGATGTTCTGAAATGCGTGTGCTGGCGTTTCAGGAGGTGGAGCGTAACCTGCAGGACGCGATGCAGGTGTGCCGTAACGTGCTGCTGGAGCCGTGTCTGCTGCCAGGCGGTGGCGCTGTAGAGATGGCGGTGTCTCACAGGCTCATGGAGCGCTCACGAGCCCTCACTGGCGTCGAGCAGTGGCCATACCGTGCTGTGGCCCAGGCCCTTGAGGTCATCCCCCGCACCCTCATCCAGAACTGTGGAGCCTCCACCATCCGTGTGCTCACATCCCTTAGGGTGAGTGTGATAGTGTGCATGTCTGTGTGTGTCCAAGCAAGTCTCCCCTCCCCCCTTACCACATAATCTGCACATGTGTTACTTGAGGATTTCTGTATGTAAATAGTTTTTTAAATTAATATTATTCTCTGTGGAATTTTGGCTGGTTTTCACATTTTAAGTATTAAAATGAATCCCCGGTACTCCTCTAGGCAAAGCACACTCAGGAGGGCAGCACCTCATGGGGTGTTAATGGAGAAACGGGCACTCTGGCAGACATGACTGAGCTGGGAATCTGGGAGCCGCTGGCTGTCAAAGCCCAGACATACAAGACCGCAGTAGAGGTATACACTCTAAAGCACATGTCTCTCCTCTTATTCTGCTCTGTATATAAGTCATGGATAGGAAAACGGTCGACTCTTGGATGCATTGCAGTTTTCTTCTAAGGGCCCGTTTACATGAGGATGCTGTCGGGTAAAAACGACTAAATATTTTATCGGAAGTGCCTTTCGTCTACACGGGGACGGCGTTTCCGAGGCTGAAAAACGGAAAAAATTGAAAACGCCTTCCAGAGTGGATAAGTTAAAAACAGCCCCCGTTGCATATCCGTCTAAACTACCCAATACACGAAACTCTGCTCGGATCTGCTCACGTCGGGTACGCGTTTACGTCATACATATGTCATATACTGTACATGCCAGCCCGGGAAGTAAAAAAGTAAGAGCATGTCTGATTACATCGATCCAACGGACCTTCAAGCTGCTCTGGCAGCTTTAATAAACGTCCAGGAGTCCTTCGAACATCTATACCGAATCTGCACATATACCGTTAATGAACAGAGGCGGGTATAGTATGCTCTTACTTTTTTACTTACTTTCTTACCATAGCCAGAGTAGTCAAAGTTTTCGCGGCGCAGATGTGCAGATCAGACAAGACGGAAGACGTTGCGCATGCGTGCAGACATAGCGGAGGTCTTTCACAGCACCACCTAGCCGCCTGGCATGCACATCCAATTGAATTCCACACATTTATGCGTCACCGTATAGACGCAGATTTCCTCCTTGAAAACGGTCGTGTAGATGCGGAAAAAAAGTGAGAATGAAAACGGACTTTTGCGTTTTTGTTTCAGACCGTCCCCGTGTAAAGTGGGCCTAAGATTCAGTGCTGATTTCATAAAGTCATAATTAGACTTGTATTGTCAATTTTCTTTCATTACTGAAAAATATCAGGAGTGTTAAACATGAGAGATGCAAATAAAACAGCTAGGGCTGCTGTTATTTTAGATCTCCACACTGATGGGGAGAACATGAGCAGTACCACTGCGCAGCACTTGTTTGTCATAAAGGCAAAGAAAGTCACCAGGAGGCAGTATAACTTCATCACAAGCTTAAATTACCTATAATACTTTTACTGAATGTTTTTAACTGAGATTTCTTGGGTGCAAGAACCTGACCTTCACGCAGGAATAATGCACAGTGAGGCCAAATCCTTAGTGGCTCACTCCATAAGGTATAACATAAAGCCATTGGTACCTGCACACTACATGCTCAGTTGAGCACTGCTTGAGATGCAGCCTCTGATCAGTGTGTGTTGAAAGTTAAACGCTTCCAGCTAAGGTCACTTTAAGGGCACATTTGTTTAATAAATCTTAATGACATTTTATTCAGAGCCCATTTATTCCTAGACCAAGTGACCCCAGGGCCAGAAGGTTAAGGAAACTCATTTCAGTAGAGAAGCATTAAGTGACAAAGTATTTTGGGTGTTTTAATTTTTTTTAAAGTCACATTTATTTGCATGGGTGGCACGGTGGTGTAGTGGTTAGCGCTGTCGCCTCACAGCAAGAAGGTCCGGATTCGAGCCCCGGGGCCGGCGAGGGCCTTTCTGTGCGGAGTTTGCATGTTCTCCCCGTGTCCGCGTGGGTTTCCTCCGGGTGCTCCGGTTTCCCCCACAGTCCAAAGACATGCAGGTTAGGTTAACTGGTGACTCTAAATTGACCGTAGGTGTGAGTGTGAATGGTTGTCTGTGTCTATGTGTCAGCCCTGTGATGACCTGGCGACTTGTCCAGGGTGTACCCCGCCTTTCGCCCGTAGTCAGCTGGGATAGGCTCCGGCTTGCCTGCGACCCTGTAGAACAGGATAAAGCGGCTAGAGATGATGAGATTTATTTGCATTTCAATTTCTGATATTTGAAGAGTGTTCAAATTGTCAATGAATTTCACAGACCTTGTTTAGTACAGTAATTTTTTTTCAATTGTATTTACTGAACTGTTTAAACTCTTTATGCATTTTTTTAAAATAGAAACTTTTGTAATCTATTTGTATAAACTTCTACCAACCTACATTTTCACTGAGTTTAATGATCCTCTTTTTCCTCAGTACTCGTACATTTCTCTTTCCTCTGTCATCCTCCTCTCCCTTTTTATTGAGCTGTACTCTGTCTTTTCAGACGGCCATCCTACTCCTGCGCATCGACGACATCGTGTCTGGGCACAAGAAGAAGGGAGAGGAGAAAACAGGGGGAGGACAGGGCGCTGAGTAAAATGAAGTGAAGAAAGCAAGGGTCTCAGGGGATCAAGAAGATGGATGTCTAAAATAGTTAACAGTGATTTCTGATCGACTTGACCTCTTAAACACATTCTCTGGTTTTTATTCTACCATTAGTCCTTGCTGATGTAAAGATTTACTTGGATCTTTGTGTTCAAGCCCTGTGTGAGTAATAATTAAACAGACCTTTAGTTGTGTTTACATTCGTCACTGTGTACATGCCCTCTGATGCTTCACTCCATAGTTATCAGCTCGGGTTTTGATTTGCTACTGGTGATGCATCCATTTTTTTCCCCCATTTGCGTTTTTCTTCTAAATTTCATGCTCGCTACCTCCCACCACTATGATATTAAAAGTCTTTTTGAAATGTTTCCATCTGTTGTCCAGATAATGTATCTAGGAAATATTTTGTACACGTTTAATGCAAAAAGTAATTCTTATACTATGTGGTGAAACCACCACAGGAAGCCTGAATCTTGAAAGATGTTTATACCAGTGCATGGTACAAAATGTAGTGGGTTTGAATTTTAACCACAGCCTAGATCGCAGACATGTGACATGGATGAGCAGACATTCCCTGATCTAAACCAATCAACAGAAACCAGTCTTTATGATCTTTTATTTATTAACTCTCCAAACTTGCACTATGTTGTAGCTTCATCTTAAGTTCCCTTTATCAACTCCATTATGATTATTCAACATGAACTGCTTTTTGGCGTGTCATTTTTCCAGGAAGTACACAACTGACTTTTGAGCAACTGACTGTTTTAGTTTCCTTGGCCGTCAATGTTTTAATCTGCTTTTAAGATACGCTCACCAAACACTTTATTACAGTATACGAGATAGAGCTTCCCTTTGCCTGGTGGAATATTGTGAACTACTCTCAAAATGGCCTCAATTCTTCACTGGATGGGTTCCATAAGACATTGGAAACATTCCTTTGAGATTGTGGTCCATGTTAACATCAGACAATTCCTGTAGATTTTTTTCAGGTGCACTTTCATATTCCTGTTCTACCACGTCTCAAAGGTGTTCTGTTGGATTCAGATCTGGTCACTGAAGAATACTGAACTCATGGTCATGTACATTAAACCAGTTCGAGATGACTTTTGTGACATGGTATATCATGCTAGAAGTAGCCATTAGAAGAAGATGCACTGGGGGCGTCGTGGCTCAGGTGGTTAAGGCGCCATACCATGAATGCGGGCGACCCGGGTTCGATTCCGGCCCGAGGTCATTTCCCGATCCCTTCCCGTCTCTCTCTCCCGCTCATTTCCTGTCTCTACACTGTCCTATCCAATAAAGGTGCAAAAAGCCCAAAAAAATATCTTTAAAAAAAAAAAAAAAAAAAAAGAAGATGCACTGTGTCTATGAAGAGCAACAATAATCAAATAGGCTGTCATTCAAGTGATGGATGATTGGTATTAACAGGTCCAAAGTGTGTCAAGAAAACACTCCCCACTGTATAGTGAGAATTATTACACCCTATATAGTGGACTAATAACAATGCACCGTGAAAAAGTAGCGTACAGCTGATGGTCACTAAGTAAGCAATATATATATATACCATCATGCATTGCAGTCACACTGAAAGGAAAAAAAATGTGTGGGTGAATGAATGGAGGAAGAAGCATGTTATAAACGGACATTCAAGTACAATTAAAAATAGTGGAATGGAAAAAAGCTAATATAAAATACAAGAATAAAAGTTACAGTGCAGAGCGAGGAATTAATCAAAAGCCTCAAATTTGATGTAATAAAAGGCAGCAGCAAAGAAGAAACTATTCAGCCTTGATTTTAAAAGAACTGAAAGATGCAGCAGAGAGAGAGTACTTTGTATTTATTAATGTGGGAAATAAGCTCAATATAATATGTATTTATTTTGAAAACCCACCACCCGCCTGATCTGGCACATTTTGTGTGATAGTAATGATGTAAATAATGGCACGGCCGAGTAGTGTCCAAAAGTGTTTTTTTTCTCCATTTTACCAATGATCTCATTAGAGTCCTCTATATAGAATTCCCTAGATAGTGAGTAGGGAGTAGTGAATGAGTGGCTGATTTCAGACAGCCCAGGTTACATTTTTCCAGTTTTCAGCTGTCCAGTTTTGGTGAACTTGTGCTCACTGCAGCCTCAGCTTTCTGTTCTTGCCTAAAAGAAGTTGAACCCAACATGGTCTTCTACTGTTGTAACCCATCCGCTTCCAGGTTCAAAGCGTCGTGCATTCTGAGATGCCTTTCTGATCACCATAATTGTGTAGAGTGGTTCTCTCGGTTACTGTTGCCTTTCTGTCAGATTAAACCAGTCTGCCTACCCTCCATTGACCTTTCCCAGCAGGGTGTTTCTGTCTGCAGAATTACTGCTCACTGGATGCTTTTTCTTTATTGTACCATTGTGAGCAAACTCTAGCGACTGTGACAATCGTAGGAGATTTGAAATTATAGAAATACACATACTAGCCCATTTGGCATCAACAATTATGCCACGGTCAAAATCACTGATCACATTTTCTCCCCATTCTGATGATTGATCTGAGCGTTACCTGAAGCTGATGGTCCGTGTCTGCCTTGCACTCCTGTCATATGATTGGCTGATTAAATAATTACATGAATGTGTAGGTATGCAGGTGTTCCTAATAAAGTGCCCAGTGAGTGGTTACAGAATTAGTTGCATACAACAGGCTGCGTTAAAACCAGTCCTAACTTGGGAAAACTTTTAGGTGTACAGTTACTTACTGTAGCTCATCTGTTAACGTACATAATTTGTGAACTCGCTTTTATTCCTGTCAACAGAAAGAGATATGTGACATTTGAGAGCCTTGGATTTGGCATTGGTTCCCATCATGTTTGTATGGTTTAAGTGGGGAAGTAAACGGTTAAGGGAGTAACTATTTCATGCCCTGACTTCAACTCAGTAACCGTAATAGTTGCAGTATTCTTTGCTGAATCTGCAATGTGTTGGAAACACAGTCACAGTAGTGTCATGAAAAGTTACTTGAAAATGTACAGAAGCATAAGCAAAGCTAAGAATATTATTTCCAATTTATTAAGGTCAGTGCACAGTATATAAAGTGTAAAAAGGGAAATACACAAAAAACCTGTTTTGAATTAGAGATTTTTATACATCCAATCATGTTCTTTGTCTGAATTTAGGTTAAAGCTAATACAGAATTATACCAGTAACAAGTGAATCATGTAAACTATAATGCAGAGCATTCTCTTGTTTGGTATACTGTTTCTAGAAAACTAAAAAACAGAGCAGGTGTAGTTGTATTCATGTTTATTCTGAATTGCTACGACGGTTTCCTTCAGGAAAAACTAGTGGTATTTTCCACTTACTCATTTCCTTGCCACGTAATAACAGGTAATGTTGCGACACGACTATGATCTCACATAGGAAGCTTCAACTAAAAAAAAAAAGCACACACATGAAAACATTTTTGGGCTAGGACAAGGCATGATCAAGCCTCTAAAGCATGATTTAGCAAAACTGCTGCTAGAGATCCTATCATTACTTCTGAAATCGCACAATAACAGTGGGATGTTTCACCCCTCTGCAACTTGAACCCTGCAGTCAAGCTTCAGTGTTTTTATTTAAAAGTTTTTAAAGTCATACAGCACCAAACACAGGGGGTCCATTGCATAGACGCAGAGCCAGCTGGCTCTGCAAAGTGCAGAAATGCAGTCACGACTAAGGGTAAAAACAGGCCATATAAATAGTAGAAGGACCAGAAAAGCTGGCCAAATATTTTGAAATATTTTCTGATTCCAAATAAATGAGGTGGAATATGGTCCATTTTAGATCTGAGATATCTAAACATCATCTTAAATGACTGCCATTACATATCAGATGTGATGCAGCATGTGAACATACACTGTTTGGTAGTATCCGCATACAGTATATGAAGGATGCATATTTTTGCATTCCCATTGCTGTGGAACACAGATAATGGCTCCAATTTCACACAAGTGGTGTGACATCAGTTCAGGGCTCATAAAATAGGTAAGCACTGGCCCAGAGCCCTTGTAACACCACGCTCCATGTTTGGACAGTCCCAACAGCACGTGCTGAGCCAGACAGAGCTCCTAATCTCACATGTAGAAGCGGTAGAACTGAAAGTCAATTATAAGAAGAGCCATGGTACATCTACAGACTGTGCAGTTCATAGGCATGAATCTTATGAGTCGAGCAAGATTATCTGAGAGATGAAAGAGTAGTCTCAGTCACAAAAGCAGTCAGAAAATTATCAGAGGACGAGATCACACACTGCCCGTACACGGACTTTCTGCCTCTGGCAACAGCAACCACATTGGTAAAACTGGCACTGCTGCACAGCACCTGAGTGATTCCCGGTCTGGTATTTGCACCGTTTATCAGTCCTGTCTATCACTGTCTGGTAGCGTGTACTATTCAAATGTATTATAAACCCTTGTGACAACTTTGATACACATCCTCTACTACATCTGAAAGAAACCACCCCAGCAGTCAAAAATGAAATGAAGTAGAACAGAAGGTTACATATGTAACCATGGTTCTACAAGTGATAGACTGCCAGGGTCACTGGATCTCTCAGGTTGGTGAGAACAGCCAGAGAATGAGTTTAATGTAGGAGTGAACCTTTTATAGGCTACACGGTATTACATATTGCTTTGATATTTATACTCGGCAATAAAATAAGCAGATGGGAAAACTAATAGTTCCGGAAGGAAACCGCCCCGGCAACCTGCTGCTCAGTCTTACACAACCACTGTTACATACGTAGTCTTTGGTTATCAGTGTTTAGGATATAAATGACATGATCTCAGAGGAAAATTACATCTTATTCACAAGAGTTAATACAAAAGCATGCAAAAGTGACATTTAAATCTTCTTAAGAAATTAACATATTTGTTTATGCCCTTGTCTGACAGCTTGAAATACCCAGACCCTTCACACACACATTTAGAAAATCCATACCCAGCTTCCCAATTTAACTTTCATGAGAAAATCTGTAGTGAAAGAGTACAAGAAATGGAAGAGTTTTTTTGTTCCCCTTTTCTGTGCTTCCATTTTAATGAGGAATGAATAACCCACTTCAGGTATATTGCACACAAATTCCACAAACATGCTGCAACATATTTTTAAACTCCTTCAGCAAGAAAAGAAAAAATTAGTGTTCTTTTAGCATTAGCAAAAAAAAAAAAAAGTATATTAAAAAAAATATATCTTTCCACATCTGCTCATGTTGTATTCATAAGCCCACTCTTACTGTGTGATATTTTAAGCAACCTGCTGTCACTAAAGCATTTAAATCTTGCTTGATTGTGCTCTGGAATTATGCTCATTCGCACTATTGTTCACATGACTGCAACAACATAGACTAAGCCATCACTGGAGGGCATCTTCTCATTTGTTTTAAATACGGCAGATAACCATGTACAGTTTCCCCCTTTTAGCCATTACAATATTTCAAGCCAAACAGCAGATGTGGAAGGCTGTAATGTTCAATAAATGGCAAATTCACAGCATGTGGTCCATCATATGCACAATGTCATATTAACCCTCCCACCCCCCAAACTGGAGAACTACTTTTTTCATGCATGTAAGCATTTGATCCATGTTCTGAAGCGAGCAGAAATGAGAGATAATAAAAAGCACAGCTGAAGAAAATCTCTCCTTTTTTAATTAGCGTTTGGGGATCAGATCTCACGCTACCCCCACAACCTCTTCCTGTACTCCTGAGGAGGGCTGAGTGGATCCAGTTCATCCCGGGCAAAGATCGAGCCAGCAGAATCAGCCATGAAGATGAAGTACAGGTTGGCCACCAACATGGTCAGCATGGGCAAAAAGGAGAGCCCGAACCCAAAACCCCTCAGGCTGCTACCCCATGCTGCTGCAATCCAGTAAATCAGCCTGTGGGTTACACAGACACTGGTGAAGGCCACCATTGTTTGTGTGTGCCAAGTGAATGAGTTACACAGACAAAACACTCTGAAGTGTCATGTATGAAAGGCAAATAGGTAGGATGAGAGAGTATATTACACATATTTCTTCTGTCTCCTTCAAACATAAATCTAGTTTCAAATATGTAGTACCCCTACAATCCCTGATTTACAGGATCTTCCATTCTGACCTATTCGACCACAACCTTGCGAATTGATGAATAGGTCAAAATAGAAAATCCTGTAAAGAACAATTATCAAAGCCATGCTTTGATGGAAAATTAATCAACACCTGATTTGAAAATTTAACTGCACTGTGGTAGAAATCATCATAAGTAACCCACTTTCTCTGTTCAAAGAAAAACGATTGTGTGTGTGCGCGTGTGATGTTAAAGCTCACACCACATGGGCAGGGAACAGGAAGGTGATTTATATTGGGAGTGCGGCAAGTTTAAGCAGCATACATGCGGTATGAGCTTTGACATCACACCAACAATTTCTTTTAACAGGGAAAGTGGGTTGCTTAGAATGATTTATACCACAGTGCAGTTAAATTCTCAAATCAGGTGTTGATTAATTTTCCATCAAAGCACGGCTCTGATAACTGTTATGACCTCAAGATAAATGATAGGTTTGAACTCATTCTCATGTGTTATCATTTCTATAGTAACAGCTCATTCACAGGCACTTGTATGGTGGCTGCAACAGATTAACAAAAAGTTTAACATTATAGCATTACATCATTGATATGGTGAATTTTTCTGTTACGAGACTTTTATTTATCATTTAAGGAAAATGTCTCGAGTGTCAGCATGTTCAAAATGTCACTAGGCTTTCCAATGTGTGTAGCAGTTTTCCAATATGGTTATTTTTAATTTTTGTAGTTGCAACTGCAATTAAAGGAATCCTGAAAGTCATGGGTACTGCAGCACCCTCACTTCCCACAAGCTTGGCAATGGATACATTAAATTTGGATAAAGTATTGGATTATGTTACCTGCCAATGGCAAAAATGATGGTGAGGAGAGGCACCAGTTTGAGAAGGTTCTGGTTCAGATAAGCAGCCATGACACCCAGCTGAAGGAAGTACAGGAGAAAGAGTGAGACAGAGTCGTCAACGTAGCGGCGGTGGATGTTCACCTCTTCAACCTCTCCGTCACAGTGAGGTTTCAGAGAACGATAGCGCACACGGGACACACCCAGCATCAACACACCTGAAAGAATGAAGAAATCAGCATGAACTGAAATACTAGTGCATCTCAAAAAATTAGAATATTGTGAAAAAAGTTTATATTTTCCATCAGTTATTTAAGAAAGTGAAAATGTTATATATTATAGACATTACACAAACTAAAATGTTTCAAGCATTTTTCTATTTTAATTTTAATCAGTATGGCATACAGTACAAAAACATAAAAAGCCATCTCAGAATATTAGAATATTTCATTCCGAGTTTGAGTAAAACAGTATGAACACAATGTATCTCTTGGTCTAGTTCAGTACACACAACCACAATCATGGGGAAGACTGCTGACTTGACTGTTGTCCAGAAGATGATCACTGATGCCCTCCACAAGGAGGGTAAGCCACAAAAGGTCATTGCTGAAAAGGGTGGCTGGAAAAGGTGCACAAGCAACAGGGATGGCTGCAGTCTTCAGAGGATTGTCAAGAAAAGTTGATTCAAGAACTTGGGAGAGCTTCACAAGGAGTGGACTGAGGCTGGTGTCAGTGTATCAAGACCCATCACGAACAGACATCTTCAAGAAAGGGGATACAACTTTCGCATTCCTAATATCAAGCTACTCCTGAGCCAGAGACAATGTCAGAAGTGTCTTATCTGGGCTAAGGAGAGAAAGAAATGGACTGTTGCTCAGTGGTCCAAAGTCCTCTTTTCAGATGAAAGTACATTTTGCGTTTAATTTGGAAATCACGGTTCTAGAGTCTGGAGGAAGAGTGGACAGGCACAGAATCCAAGGTGTTTGAAGCCCAGTGTGAAGTTTCCACAGTCTGTGATGATTTGGGGTGCCAGGTCATCTGCTGGTGTTGGTCTACTGTATTTTATCTAGTCCAAAGTCAACACAGTCATCTACCAGGAGATTTTAGAGCACTTCATGCTTCTATCTGCTGACGAGCTTTTTGGAGATGCTGATTTCCTTTTCCAGCAGGACTTAGCACCTACCCACAGTGCCAAAACTACTACCAAATGGTTTGCTGACCATGATATTACTGTGTTTGATTGGCCAGCCAACTTGCCTGACCTGAACCCCATAGAGAATCTATGGGGTATTGTCAAGAGGAAGATGAGAAACACCCGACCCAAAAATACAGATACGCTGAAGGCCACTATCAAAGCAACCTGGGCTTCAATAACACCTCAGCAGTGCCACAGACTGATCACCTCCATGCCACACCGCATTGATACAGTAATTCATGGTAAAGGAGCCCCAACCAAGTATTGAGTGTATAAATGAATATACTTTTCAGAAGTTGGACATTTCTGTATTGTAAATCCTTTTTTTGATTGATCTTAGGAAATATTCTAATAATTTGAGATACTGGATTTCTGATTTTCATGAGCTATAAGCCATAACCATCAAAATTAAAACAAAAAAGGCTTTAAATATTTCACTTTACATGTAATGAATATAGAACATATGAAAGTTTACCTTTTAGAATTAAATTATGAAAAAAAAAAGGAACTTTTTCATGGTATTCTAATTTTTTGAGATGCACTAGTATCTGATCTAGCATTAGGTTGAGACATAGCACCTGGTAAACACTATACAAGAGGTCATGTCTTCATCAACAGGAAAGAGCTGCTAGCAGCAAGAATAAAGATTTTTTTTTAATTATATATTAAACACCACCCATCAAGTCAATGTCTTGTCAGAAACCTTGTAAATATGAGAAAATTTTTCCTTTGTAGCCTCATCCTTACCCAGGACAATCGGTACGACTGCAAAGACGGAACAGCGCAGCGTGTAGACCAGCCTTAGGGAGGCGCTATCCAGCAGAGGAGCATCAAAGGGTAAGAAAGTGTGACCACCCCAAACCAGGACAGGGAAAATCAGAGCTGACATGAATATGGACACACCCAATTTAAGCACATCACGGTATGTCCCAGCACACGAACCTTGAAAGAAGAAGGAAACAAACAAACAAAGCCATGAGACACTAGAATGCTTTAAAAAAAAAAAAAAATCATTTTATTGGAAGACAGAAAACTATCTATCCGTCCATCCATCTGTCACAACTGGGGAGCAGATTATGATTTTTTTTTTTTTTAAACTCAGCTTAAAATATTCTTCAGAAGAACTCAGAGGGATCAAATAAATCTCTTCATGAGAATTTTTCTGATAAATTACGTAGCATCTCTTCCACTTGTTTGTCAATTATTCAAGTATTGCACACAATTATTTATCACTTTTCATCATTCTGTTCAAGGGTATCAGTAATTTAGAAGTTGACTGGATGACTGAATGTTTAACATATTTATAGTCACAAAACATAAAAAAAATAAATAAATAAAAAAGGGTTTTCCACTCACAGATTTGCAACTTGTTCTGTCTGGGATAAGCATGGTAGTAATCATCTGGAAGTGTGTCTTCGTGCCTAATGAAGGCATGACTCTCCTCCTCCCAGAGTTCTGACTTGCACATGGGCGAAGCAGGCATGCTGGTGGAGCGCAGGACGCTTACATTCGGACTGAAAACCCCAACGGCTTTCTCGGGCATACTGTTCAACTCCTCCACCTCAATCTCCAAGGGTGGAACCTTCTGTCTTAACTCAGGCTGCTTTCCCTCCACGCAGTCTTCACACGTTGCCTGCTTTTCTTGCCCACCAAACTCTCGCTCACTCTCAGTCCTGCTTACTCCACGGTGGGACCCGCTATCTGATCTCTCCCTCTCCTTCTCTTCTACAAGATCCATTTCACTCTGCTGTAGTTTGAGATCAGATGCTGCTTCTTCTCTCTTGCCAAGTTGATCAGCCTTGTCTCCAGGCCAGGGCAGTGTGCTTGGTTCCATATCAGCACCATTGATCTTTTCTTCTTTACTTATCTTCTTTTCCGTTTCCCAGTCAGGAACAGAGGATTCTGGCATCAGAACTAGAGGAGCTTTGACCACTGGAACAGAGACTGAAGAAAGGTCCTCAGACAGCTTGAATTACAATATTATAGACTTTTTATGTCGTGTTTATCAAAGGCCATCTCTCAGAACAGGAATCACATTTGAGTTTCTCCTTCCTGGAATAAAATGCTGTAGGTCAGTAGGCTACATTTTAAATAACATACCATAATAAATGTGTTGTATTAGCAATTCAGAAAAATGTTCGTGTGCCCTTGAAATTATGACATTTGCCTCCAAAAGGTCAGTCATTGTATAGTCTTGTTTTTTTTTAAATAACAGTGACATTTGGTAAAGATGTTTTTAAGTTAAAGTAATCCAAGATGATATTTTGGCAAATTAATATTATTGTTGATTTTGACTCAACCACACTTAGTTTACTACCATGACGTAAGTTTGGATGCAAAATTCCGTGAAACTCAACACTAATGGATGAATTTAAAACTGTTTCCTGATAATAATAAAGTTTGTTTAGGGTGTATCACTATTACTGTTTTTTTGTTGTTTTTTTTGTGTAATCTTTATCTGTTTTTTACAAGATGAGAGAGAAACGGCATTTCGATTCTCCTATGTCCTGGATATATAGTGAATTGACAAAGAATCTTTGAATCTTAGTACTACTACTACTACTATTATTATTATTATGAAATGACGTGGAATGCGACAGCAGGAAAAACAGCAACTATACTATGATAAGCAGAAGGAAATACATCTATACACAAGTACACACACCCTAACTATATTTTAATATCTTCACCTCACGGACAACATGGTATCTGATTCCATTACATATAGTTGAAATAAAATCAAATATGAGAACAATGTCAATAGAAGTTATTAAAAGTCAAGTTTATTCATATAACGCTTTTAACAATAAACACTGTCGCAAAGCAGCTTTACAGAATTTGAACGACTTAAAACACGAGCTAATTTTATCCCTAATCTATCCCCAGTGAGCAAGCCTGTGGCGACGGTGGCAAGGAAAAACTCCCTTAGACGACATGAGGAAGAAACCTCGAGAGGAACCAGACTCAAAAGGGAACCCATCCTCATTTGGGCAACAACAGACAGCATGACTATAACATTAACAGTTTTAAAGTGCATATCATGAGTAAATTAAACTTCGGTCAAATATCTGTCACATTTTGCACAATTTTTTCCTTGCGCAATACCAGAAAAATTCAGTTGAAATCAAGCCATTTGAGGCGAATTGGTCCGCCTCTGAAAAAACTTGCCATTTGGATTTCCCGGCAAACACTGCTTTTCGTGACGTCGCGTGCGGGACGCCTCCTTCTGAATCCTACATCAGCGCTGGTTTGTTTATGAGAAAACGATCTGGTGGTTTTCTGCAAATTTCTTCAATGTTATCACGCAATTATTAAAATGGTTAAAAGATGTATCGTAGGAGGGTGTAGCAACATTACATTCGTCATTAGGGTGCATTAGTTGCCCTCACTTTCATAAAATCTGATGCATTTTTGTTTGGGTGTTCCTTTTCACCAATAAAGACATCCTGTAAAATTTTGACCATATTCAAAAGTCTAATGGTGGCACCATGAGGTTCATTTTTTGCCAAAAAACGCTTATTTTATGTTTGCGCGTAAAGTTTGAGTCACAATGTTGGACTCCATTTATTGATTTCTTGTGAGCCAGAGATCATGTTAAGAACCTTTGCAAGGGATTGAGAAGCATTAATGTGATTCATAATACATTTGTATTGTTTAAAAGTAGTTGAACAATGATTCAATGAACAGCTAAAACTCAAACTGTGCTTGATAATATATTTAGAATATGTACTAAAAATGTGTATCTAAGAGATTTGGTATACTCTATAAGGTGCCATAATATTTCATGAAAAGTGATCGAAATTTTGTCATAAAAGTCATAAAATAGCAGCTTTTTCCAAAACTTTGAGCTCCTGGTGCCACCATTAAACTTTTGAATTTTGTCAAAATATTTCACCCAGTGTGTTTTCTTACCAAAAGGAACATAAAAACAAAAATGCATCATGATCGGAGGAACTTTTCATTTTTAGGGGACAACTGATGCACCCTATTCTTCATCCAAAGGTGAAGTAACATTGCGCTCAGGTGACAATTCCATAGTTCAATGCAAAAATCACTAGCTGCTAAACTTGGTCTACACAGGGTGTGCACTGAAACCGTGCAAGCTCTCTCAGCCTGCTGGCGCTTCCGCAGGTGACATCATGAATCTGGCTCCAGACTCTCTTGGTATTTTTCCAGACGCGTTTTATTTTATTTTTTTCTGCTGCTTGTGCAAAATTACCCTTCTGGAGGAGTGTGTAAACGGACATACTTTCATCTCATCTCATCTCGTTATCTCTAGCCGCTTTATCCTGTTCTACAGGGTCACAGACAAGCTGGAGCCTATCCCAGCTGACTACGGGTGAAAGGCGGGGTACACCCTGGACAAGTCGCCAGGTCATCACAGGGCTGACACATAGACACAGACAACCATTCACACTCACATTCACACCTACGGTCAATTTAGAGTCACCAGTTAACCTAACCTGCATGTCTTTGGACTGTGGGGGAAACCGGAGCGCCCGGAGGAAACCCACGCGGACACGGGGAGAACATGCAAACTCCACACAGAAAGGCCCTTGCCGGCCACGGGGCTCGAACCCAGGACCTTCTTGCTGTGAGGCGACAGCGCTAAATTTGGTCCAGGATATGCACTTTAACATGAAGTCAGTTTCGTTGATGTTACAGTATAAGGCAAAAGGGGGGGAAAAAATCCACTTGCAACAAGTAAATCTAAGAAGTAGTGGTAATTTATTTCCTCCTTTATGGTCCCATACACACATGTTAATGGCCCTGTATGTAACTTGCTGTATTAAAGGGCCCTTTAGGGAACCAAAGGCTTGTTTAGTTACTGTGTGGAACATTTTAAGCCATGAGTGCACACCAAAAAGTCATTAACCAAATGGTAAAAATGATCAGATTAGGAAAAAACAAAACCATAACATGTGAGTGATGAGGTTTCTGCAAAGAGTTTTCAGTGAAATTATTTTTAACATCATGATAAAACAAAAAACACAGACAGGAAAATGGCGTCGTGAGACTGAGAAGCTTTCAGTGATCAAACTGCAGCTCCACGCATTTCATTCCTCAAACACTAAAAGCCAGGATAAACCAAACTACAACATATATTCGACGTTAAGGAGGAAAAAGCCAGCGACGTGCTTTATTATAATCCCTCTACACTTTACACTGAGTGAAAGGGAAAAGTCCCAGAGGCCCATCTGACAGCTTCAGATCAACAAAACAACCCGGAAGTCACCAAACCGGGACTCGACACTGAGACACCAGTAAAGGGTCAGGTGTAAGTCACTGCGTCTCAAAAACACTTACCTAAAATACAGTATCATAAATCTCCTGGATCAGTATTCCCAGCGGAACGTGCTCCAGATCTTGTACAGGAATTTTCCGGAAGTGGGAGTTCAGGTGTGTCCAGGTGCCTCGAGTGTGCGTGTTTTCACTCTCTCTGACACCATGCGCCTTCTGCTGGCTGTGTCCTGCTTATTGTAGTGGGAGAAAGAGCACAGCCCACAATCCGGAACATTTCCAATGTGAACCCACATGTCGGATTTATTCCTCGCGTTTGAAGTTTGAAAGTTTCCCCAGCAATATCTTTTCTCCTACAGAAAGACCAAAACCCACTGTGTGTAGGAGAAAAAGGTTCACGCTTATGTAGCCGCTTTATCCTGTCCTACAGGGTCGCAGGCAAGCTGGAGCCTATCCCAGCTGACTACGGGCGAAAGGCGGGGTACACCCTGGACAAGTCGCCAGGTCATCACAGGGCTGACACATAGACACAGACAACCATTCACACTCACATTCACACCTACGGTCAATTTAGAGTCACCAGTTAACCTAACCTGCATGTCTTTGGACTGTGGGGGAAACCGGAGCGCCCGGAGGAAACCCACACGGACACGGGGAGAACATGCAAACTCCACACAGAAAGGCCCTCGCTGGCCACAGGGCTCGAACCCAGGTACCTTCTTGCTGTGAGGTCACAATGCTAACCACTACACCACCGTGCTGCCCCACAGATCTCATCTCATCTCATCTCATCTCATTATCTCTAGCCACTTTATCCTGTCCTACAAGGTCGCAGGCAAGCTGGAGCCTATCCCAGCTGACTACGGGCGAGAGGCGGGGTACACCCTGGACAAGTCGCCAGGTCATCGCAGGGCTGACACATAGACACAGACAACCATTCACACTCACATTCACACCTACCAGTTAACCTAACCTGCATGTCTTTGGACTGTGGGGGAAAACGGAGCACCTGGAGGAAACCCACACAGACACGGGGAGAACATGCAAACTCCACACAGAAAGGCCTTCGCCGGCCACTGGGCTTGAACCCAGGTACCTTCTTGCTGTGAGGTCACAGTGCTAACCACTACACCACCGTGCTGCCCCACAGAACTCATATAGTTTAGTACTTAATTTATTATGTCTGTGTTGACAGTGATCACTGTGAAGCTGCTGGTGATGGTGGTGATATTAATAGCAGCATTCATTCATTTATTCATTCATTCATCTACAGTAACTACTTTATTCTGGTCAAGGTTACAGCAGATCCAGAGTCTATTCTGAAAACAAGGCAAGACAATTCACCCCGGATGGAACGCCAGTCCGTAGATGATGATGATGATGATGATGATGATTATTATTATACACTTTCATTGTCATTAATTTATTCAAACACAACCCCCCAAAATGGCAGATCTGCTTTTATGATTATATAGAATATGGGCATCATACTTTGATTAATTCTGTGATTATTATTATTATTATTATTTACAGTGTAAGTTGGTGATGTTACTCATTAGCCAATTTATTCTAAGGGCTTTAGAAATGTTCTCAGGTTGTGATATTCTGATCCTGGAGAAATTTCTCACTAAATAGCTGAAAATAAAATTACTCCTGAATGGCAAAAATTCCATTATTGTTGTTTAAATAATTCCACTGAATTAGGAGGCAGTGTCTTGTTAACTAACGCTTCAGTGGTCTATTGTTTTACTTTTGAATTCAGATTGATTAATGAAAAGGAAAGACGATAATGAATAAAATAAATATTGCCTAGTTAATCATCATTGTCATCATCATCATCATCATCATCATCAGTATTATAATTAAAATATTTAAAAAATATTAAAATGCTGGTTGTTTTTAATTTCAGTCACAAAATGGTTCATGTCAATGTAAGAATAATAAATGGAAAAATAAATTGAGTTCTGTGTCGTAAAGTGTCCTCTGTCCTAATGTGGCTAAATGGACTGCTCCACACTGCTAATATGGTGCTAAATGTCAGACCGGCCTATGAGTCTGTAAAACATTGCTCTCTCTTTTGGCCTAAACTCAAGTGCAGGCCCATCTGTACGTACTGATAGAATACATTGAAGATGGTCTCTTGCTACATTTTTACATTAGTAGCTTTATATTTTTATTAATGTGTACCAAATGTCATTTCAATCTCCAGTACAGGACTACTGCTACAGACAATGATTCAGTGAAACCACAGTCAATGGTAAATTCTAAAAATATTCTCTACTAAGAAATTCTGAAAAAAAAATTTAGAAAAGGTATATTATAACTTGTTCTCTAATAAAGAAAAATGAAAATGAATTTCTGGGTTAATATCCATTTTCACCAACTGTAATATTGATGATTGGGGCTGTGACATTTCCTATTCAAGAATTACAATCACTGAGAACTTTATTAGGAACAACTATACACCTACTCATTCATGCAATTATCTAATCAGCCAATCATTTGACAGCACTGCAATGCATGAAATCATGCAGACATGGGCCAGCAGCTTCTGGTAATGTTCACATCAACAATCAGATTAGGGAAAAATGTGATCTCAGTGATTTTGACTGTGGCATGATTGTTGGTGCCAGACAGGTTGGTTTGAGTATTTCTATTACTGCTGATCTCCTGGGATTTTCATGCACAACAGTCTCTAGAGTTTACTCAGAATGGTGCAATAAAGAAAAAAACATTCAAGGAGCAGCAGGTCTGAAGATGGAAACACCTTGTTAATGAGAGAGGTTAGTGGAGAATGGTTAGACTGGTTTGAGCTGAAAGGCTGTAGGAAGGCTACAGTAACTCAAATAACCACTCTGTACAATTATGGTGAGCATAAAAGCATCTCAGAATGCACAACACTGAAAATTTGAGGAAAATGAGCGACAATAGCAGAAGACCACATCAGGTTCCACTTCTGTCAACCAAGAACAGAAAGCTGAGCCTGCAGAGAGCACAGGCTCACCAAAACTGTAAGAAACTTAGCCTGGTCTGATTAATCTTGATTTCTGTTGACGCACACAGATGGTAGAGTCAGAATTTGGCACCAACTGCATGAATCCATGGACCCAACTTGCCTTGTGTGAACAGTCCAGGCTGGTGGAGGTGGTGTAATGGTATGGGGAATGCTTTCTTGGCACATTTTGGACCTGTTAATACCAATCAATCATCGCTTGAATGACCCAGCCTATTTGAGTATTGTTGCTGATCATGTGCATCCCTTCATGGCCACAATTTACCATCTTCTAATGACTACTTCCAGTATGATAATGCCAGAGGTGGACAAAGTACCCAACTTCATTATTTAAGTCAAAGTACAGATCCCACTGGTCAAATGTTACTCTGATACAAGTGAAAGTTGTCCAGTCAAATTTTTACTTAAGTTAAAGTCCTGAAGTACTTGCTTTTAAAAATACTTAAGTATTGAAAGTATATTTTCTGTCAATGCATCGTTGTATTATTGCCACAATGCTTACAAAACCTAATGCCGGTGCCAAAGACAGAAATGTGAATTCACAAAATGAACACATGCTGTGCCATCATGGTGGTTTTTTTTTTTTTTTAAAGATTTTTTTTGGGCTTTTTTCACCTTTATTGGATAGGACAGTGTAGAGACAGGAAATGAGCAGGAGAGAGAGACGGGGAGGGATCGGGAAATGACCTCGGGTCGGAATCGAACCCGGGTCCCCGGATTTATGGTATGGCGCCTTATCCACCTGAGCCATGACGCCCCCCATCATGGTGGTTTAACGTTAAGCTAGGTAGTCAGTGAAACTCCACCTGGCATGCTAGCAAACTCTTTTCCAACTTGAAATCATATTGGGTAGCTAACGCTACTAGAAAAGAAAGATTTCTACATTCTGTTTATTTGGCAAGATTATGCTAAAACATATTTCTGAAAGGGGGCGGCACGGTGGTGTAGTGGTTAGCACTGTCGCCTCACAGCAAGAAGGTCCTGGGTTCGAGCCCCGGGGCCGGCGAGGGCCTTTCTGTGCGGAGTTTGCATGTTCTCCCCGTGTCCGCGTGGGTTTCCTCCGGGTGCTCCGGTTTCCCCCACAGTCCAAAGACATGCAGGTTAGGTTAACTGGTGACTCTAAATTGACCGTAGGTGTGAATGTGAGTGTGAATGGTTGTCTGTGTCTATGTGTCAGCCCTGTGATGACCTGGCGACTTGTCCAGGGTGTACCCCGCCTTTCGCCTGTAGTCAGCTGGGATAGGCTCCAGCTTGCCTGCGACCCTGTAGAAGGATGAAGCGGCTAGAGATAATGAGATGAGATGAGATATTTCTGAAAGGACTTCAGATAAGTTAACGTTATTCATTTTAGCATCATTCCATTTTTACATGCTAACTAACAGTGTCCAAGTTAACTAGCTATGTGTTAATGTTAGCCGTGGAGAAGGCGATGGCAACTTGGCGGGCAAATCCATAGAAATTCATTTGACTAACCAGACTGCATAGCTATTGCAACGTTATCGCTAGCTCTAAAAGCACAGACAACTTCACTGCAAGCTTTCTCTTGGAATAAAACGTTTATATCCTTCAATATGCTTCCGCAGGTTGGACGGTGAGTTTTTGTAGGCCGTGATGTGGTTCGTTTTTGGCAAACAAAGCAAACATTTAAAACAAAACGAATCTTTAACCCTTTCAGAAAACTGAAACATGGGTTCTAGCTATGGACCCTTTTCACGTGACATCACGACAAACGCGGCCGCCATTTTGGACATGTACTACCAGTAGTTTACCACAGCCAACATTGAGGAACGGCAGCAAAGAAAGTTTTAACTTTCAGCAAGACTTCCATCATGCCACTATATTGTTGTGCACCTGGATGTAGTAACCATCAACAAACAAGGCAAGGGTTATCATTTTATCGGATCCCGACGGAGAAGATGGATAGCGGCCATTAACAGATTGGCAGCCCTCGGCATACCAACGCTTGTATAGTGACCACTTTGTTGGAGGTAAGACGAATAAAATTAGCCAGAAAAGGCATTACATTGCTGTTAACATTCTGTGGCGGCGAGTGTGTAACCAAATAGGCTAAAATAACCCATTGTAACCTCTTTGTTCTTCTGTAGTAGCTATTGTTGACTAGCTAATGTCAACAAGTAGCTAGTATGTTACTGTAGCAATGTTTACATTCAGTCATTTGGATGACTGTTAAAACCTTTCAGTCTCAAGTTTTTCCTTTACTGGATTTACTAGTTTACTGTAATTATGATCCGGCAGCTATTTACACCGGATCCAGTATAAATAGCTGCCGGAGCCGACGTCCGAGGTTCTGGAGCGCGCTCCAGCTTGCTCTCCCTCAAATTAAGCAGCGCGCGCCGGCTTGCTCCCAGAGTGCTCCGGCCGAGGTTCCCCTCAAATTAAGCAGCGCGCGCCGGCTTGCTCCCGGAGTGCTCCGGCCGAGGTTGCCCTCAAATTAAGCAGCGCGCCCCGGCTTGCTCCGGAGCAAGCCAGAACGCGCTCCGTAACCTCGGCCGGAGCACTCCGGGAGCAAGCCGGAGCGCGCTCCGGAACCTTGGCTGGAGCACTCCTGGAGCAAGCCGGAGCGCATTCTGGAACCTCGGACGTTGGCGTGTATGTGTATGGCGATGGGTTTTTAACGACATAGGTATACAGATCATGTGGGCCGAAGTCAGGTAAGACGAGGGCTTCGTGTACTTCCGTACGTCAGTGAACAATCCTGGTGGAAGCAGGTAAACGTCGTTCTCTAAGCCTGCTAACCTCAATTTTTGCAAATACCTCTCCCTCTGCTCGCCCTGTAAATGCCCTACGTTGCTGGATAGTGAAGGTGTTTTCTGCATCTCGCTCCTTTTTCTTTTATGTTTTTCGTTTGTCGCCTTCATCGCATTCAAACTGATTTGAGCCGAAGTCCACTACATGTCCAAAATGGCGGTCGCGTTTACGAAGGTCACGTGACTGAAAAGGGTCTATAGCCATGAGTGCGTGCATTCCCCAGAAGAACCGCCTCCTTCCGTTCTGCCATCAACTGATCGAGTTCAAATAATACTGCTGAGAAATCATTGAACTTGATTTTATCCAGTCTATGGACATGACGTGACCCTAGTGATTACTGATAGGCTGTCTCAGTGTCACCTGTGAAAAAAACCCAATCATATTTTAGAAAAAAAAAAAAGAAAAAAACATCCACTTTCAAAGCTGCTTCATAGTAACAAGTAACGAGGACCTTGACAGAAATGTAATGGAGTGAAAAGTACGATATCAAATGTAGTGAAGTTAAAGTCACAAGTTTTCAAAAAAATAATACTCAAGTAAAGTACAGATACTCAAAAAGTGTACTTAAGTACAGTACTCAAGTAAATGTACTTCGTTACTGTCCACCTCTGGATAACGCACCATGTCACAAAGGAAAAGTCGTCTCAGACTGGTTTCATGAACATGACAGTGAGTTCAGTGTTCTTCAGTGACCTTCCAAGTCACCAGATCTGAATCCAATGGAAAACCTTTGGGATGTGGTAGAACAGGAGATTCACAGCATGAAGGTGCACCTGAAAAATCTGCAGGAATTATCTGATGTAATCATGTCAACACGGACCAGAATCTCAAAGGAATGTTTCGAACATCGTGTAGAATCCATGCTATGAAAAGACTATTTTGAGAGTGGAATGAGGCACTACCTAGTATTAGTAAAGTGGTGTGAATGTAATTGCACAAAACGCACCATCCTGTATAACAAATGCAAAAATATGTCATAAAAAACCCTAAAAGCATTTTTTAATGTTTAAAATTTAGGACAGCACCTGCCTGTCGCATGTGTAGCATAGCAAGTGATTTCACAGAATCTCTTCATTCAATAACTTGGGAGAAATACATTTATCTTTATTTGGAAACAAATATAAAAAGCACATTAAATGCAAGACCTACTTGTGAACCACATGGCACATGGTCTTTCTGATGAGTGTCTCAGTATTAAATACGTAATATATCAAACACACACACACACACACACACACACACACACACACACACAATGTGCATTGTAACGACTACAGTAATTCCTGACGCTAGAGCTTAATGTGCTGTGGCAATAACTGCCTCCAATGACAGTTTCAAACAGAGCAATCTCAACTATACAGACTATAAATCAATAGCAGGTAGGAAAATTAAATTTAAACAGGCACTGAAATGGCAATTCATATCATTTGCACATCATAGACACATTTCTTGCTTATGTGAGCTGGATCTCTTTTAAAAACATGTAGTTATGCTAATCACAGCTTTGCACCAGAGCATTTGCAAAGTCAATAATGCACTGATAGCTTGTGCACAACAGTGAATTCACACCATTTGAATGAACATTTTCAGTTCTGTAATTAGGAAATACTGTTGAACAATATACACCACATCAGACACACCCTATTAAAGCACACTGCAGAGAGAAGAAGAGAGAAAGAGAGTAAGAAAGGGGAGGAACTTTTCAAAACTCTCAACCAGATGTCTCAGGAGGGTGCTTGATCATTACATCGATTGACATTTAGCTTAATAACAATGAGGCCAGGGTTTTTTTTCTTTTTTTTTCTTTTTCTGGCAGCTCTGTAAACACACTGAATCATAAGGCCAAAAGCTCAGGACTTTCAAAGAGATCAGAGGATTTTACAATCCCTAAACCAAAGCACTTTAAGTTCTATAAAGGTACTGGAGTCATAAATTCAGTCAAGGATTTACCCTCATTGTGATAATCAATAATTTACACTGCATCGACATGCGATAACTAGCTCACCCAAACTGCTTATGACAGGCAAGTGGCTAGTTTTAGCTTCAGGTGTCATCGCTAATACGTCTCAGGAAACCTGGATGTGACATCACTTATCAGCTGTGTGGTGAAATATGTGAGGTATTGTGCTGGCAGTAAATTATCCCATAAGTATAAATGAAAGAAATGTAAAGCAGAACATGTGTGTGTGTGTGGTTTTTTTTTTTTTTAATGAGACATCATGCCACCTTATGTACACCACCAGCATGGGGGCGTTATTTGACTCAGTGGTGGAGACTGTGAGGTAGCCATCATGTGGCGTCGTGACTGGCCAAGCCCAGGCAGTCCCTCAGGCAATGCGGTAGTCAAATGTGTCTTTCTCCATATAGTCCGTCCATGTGGAAGAAGGCATGCTGCTGTAGGGGTCCAGCAGGATGCGGAAACAGCGTACAATCAGCAGACCCAGGAAAATGAAGAGGAGCAGCACAAAGACGAAGGCTGCCTTTTGCTCAAGGGTGAGGAAAGGGATGGGCTGAGTCGCCCCAGAGGCAGACAACGTGCTGCTGTGGAGATGCTCTGCCATCCTTACCTTCTCAATGCACTCTGTAACCCACAAGCCTCCCTCACCACGGCCTCAGTGGCATGTAGCCATCACGTCAAACCTCAGAGTCAACAAGTTTCCTGTCAGAAGCATTTTAATACCATTAACTTAAGTTTCATTTATTTATTTTTTTAATATAGAAATTGCTGAGCACTATGAAAACATGGTAGGAGTTGAATTTTGGAGAAGGTTCTAGAAAGAAATAAACTAAAATAGTAACTCAAAACAGAACGTGTCATGTCATAACCCATCTGTACCCAGTGTTCTTTATAACAATACTGCAGGTTTAAAAATAACATAGGAAAGATGTTGTTACGTAAATATTTGGTGATGAATTTAGATGGTTTGTATTGTGTACGTCATACGTATCCTTTTTTTTTTTTTTCTATAAGCATGTCCCACTCTGTGCAGAAATATCCACATTGCAACAAGACTCTACATATCAGGAAACACTTCAACACATTTTTAATAAACGGCTTATAATTTAGTGAAATGGCATGAAAAGGTGAGCTGGTATTTTCTTAATCGAATATGTTAAAATAACTGGCTCCACCGGAGGGTGGTGACCCTACAATGGTACACTTCTTTGATGTCAATACCCAATAATAGACCCGGCACTCCCTGCGAAATTTCACGATTTCATAATGTAGGAGCATTTTTCATATTCCACCCCTGTAACTCTTAAACTACTCATATTTATCTCATTTTATATCTATAAGGAAAATTATGCTGAATGTAATTCCACATACTAACATGGAGACACATGTTCACACAGCAAAAAAAAAAAAGAAAATAAATAAATAGACAAATAAATAAATAAAGAAAGAAAATCCAGTAACTCACATGCATGTGCTCACATTTCTGTTCCAAGAATTATATTGTACATGCAGCAGTATGGGTAGTGTTTTACCTTGTATATTTTCATATTGATTAGTACTATAAATAATGCTATTCGCTATATATTATATAAGCCACTATCCTGTCTCTGGCTCGTACATCAATGACTTGTGTAGATGGGAGCTTCGTGTTCCATGTCACTAGCAGTTTGGAATGCAATGCAATCACTCACTTACCTGTTGTGGAGGAGCAGCTACAAAAGACCCGTCAAAGGCAAGCAGATGGACGCCAAAAATAAACTGAGAAAGTCTCAGCATCCATTATGACTCCCCGCCTGAAGCCATACGTTTTCTCAACTTTTTAACGCCGTCCCTCAATTAATTCAGAAATCAAAATAATAGCTTCTGTTCCTTGCTTGCATTCCTGGCTTTTGTTGTGCAACTCCCTCTCCCCCTTACCAGATGAGTGTGTGGTGGTGTCATATCACCCATAGCAACCAGTTGCCATAGCAATTCCTCAAAGTGTGTTCACTGAATGCTGGGCGAGTGAGAAAGATGTGTGATCCAACCGAGGCTCGCTGCAAATCACTGTTTCAGTGAAGCATGAAGATTCAATAAGGGCTGAGGAACGTGTCATATCAACACATCATAGTCATCATCTCTGACTTGAGTCATGGCCAGAATAATAATCCATTTTCATTTGGTGTGTCTCAGGTATTAGTAGAATTAGTAGAATTATTAATTCTACTAATTCAATTTTTTTTTCTGTTAACCAAAGAGAAGCAAACGAAGCTTCACAGAATTACATGTCTCTAAATGTGAGCTATCTTTTATTATAGCACAATACATATCCTGTATTAAACTAATATCCGATGAATATCCTATTAATAACTTTTCAATGAAATGAATTTGCTGTGAATATAAATTCAAGTTGTTTTTTTTTTTAAATTTCATATATTTAGAGGGATAAACTCCACAAGAAATCAGGGTGAAATACACAGCCTCAAATTCCTTGACTGCGCAGTGTTCTGGATGTGAGGATTTGAGCACTTCTGTAACATCATCTATGATACAAATTCAAGTGTACTTGCTTTCTTTGAAGTAGAATAAGCTAAAGCCAACCTGACATTTATGTTTGCAGTCTTTTTATGATATATATGATCATTTTATTCATTCATTTATTGACAGGCTGGATTATTATCTTAAAAACACCATGATTATGAATGCTAGAAATGGAAGATGATGTTTATTGCTGTGATCAAGCAAGGCCAGACTTTTACCCCATGCCACAGAAAGAGCATGGGGTAATCTTCACACGGACGTTGTACAACGGGCACACATGTAGTACTTTTGTGTCACTTAATAATAATAATAATAATAATAATAATAATAATAATAATAATAATAATAATAAAAATTGCTTATGATTGCTTTCTATCACATTCTGTGAATGTGAACATTGAGGTGTATTCCATTAAGTGCCACCTGAAGCCAAAATGGTTACTAAATAATCATGCACATGTTATTATAATGGTAGATAATTATGTTACACAATTATTTGAAGATTAACAAACCTGTTGTGAGTTTTCATTTATATGGACTCCATATCCATAATTTCATGGATTTTGAGTCACTTCTTCTAAATTTTGCAGAGGTCCAAGTTCATATAGAGTCAGTGTTCTTGACTTCAATCCTAGCAAGACAGGGCCTCAGAGATTAGAGTATAATCTGATCATACTGGATTGCTTTCAAACATAACTCCTATTGCTATGTGGGCAAAAAAGAAGAATGACTGAATTTGTGTCAAAGTAATACAGCAAGTACACAAAGAATACTTGAGCTTGACACCATGATGCAAAAAGCACTAAGAACCCTGCAGACAGTGTTCAGATTTTCAAGTTTTCCCAAATTTCATCAACATGATATCTACCCAACAACAGGAAAAACAAGCTGAATGAAGTGTAGACAAATATCCAAGAAGCCATCTCCCAATTCTACTATACTACCTTTTCTGCTATCTTTGTACTGGGAATGAAATGAACTTGGAATGTCATAGCCAGAGGTAGCAAATTAATGTTACAGGACTGTTTACAATGCACTAGCTCGGACCAGTTGAACCAACACATCGAAACAATATACACTAAATATGTGGCTAAATGTGGAATCCATAGTGCAATACATCATAAAATATGTCAGTGTAGCTACATAAGATATGCGCACTACCAAACCAAAACCATGGATGAATGATCAGATGCAAATCAGGCAACAAGGGGACACTTAGTGCAGACAGAAACAACCTTGGCCTGGCATTAAATGTCCAAAACCCAAGTGAGGAAAGGGAACCATTCCAGGAGCAACTCATATCTACAATGCATGTGACAGGAAAATACAGTCAACAGAAACAAAGCCACAAGCGTAACAACCAATAACTACTCACTGCCAGACAAACAGAACAATGATCAATTTGAAATCAAAAACAAGAAGCAAAACAGAGAGTCACAGCACCTACTGTACCAAGACCCAAAGGTTTGCACTATCCATGGACAGAGAGAAATCTCTGACAAGAATGAACAGCCACAAAGTTGCTGGATATTATAGGATTTCAGGCCGTGCGTGCAGACCATCTGATGGCCAGCTAGCCATTTCACTCGGTATATGTCTGATACAAACTGCTGTCCTGACCTGCTTGAAGACTACAACTACTGTCCTGGTGAAAAGGAATTGCTCATTATGTATATGTAAATATTGTTAACCCTCAGGACCACTACGACTCACCAGAATACCTTCTTGCTCATATGCACATCTATACCGACACCTTCAACAAAGTTGAAAATTGACTGTATGGTGCAGTATTCGACATGAACTCCTTTATCATATAGCCAATAGACAGTTCCTGTCTGTTCAGTGCTAAGTTCCAAGTAAAAGGGAACACTGGTGGTTATCCAATGTTCATAGGACCATATTTAGATATGTAACTTTTGTTCTATTTCACCCATCCTTGCCAACAGGAGTGGAAAATATTGACTGGATAACATATGCAACATGCCATGAGAAACCGAGCCACCTTAGGACTGATTGAACAGGTGTTCAGATATGACAGCCGCATTCACGCCACTGGGAGGGGCAATGTGGTAAAATAACAGTTGGTCTGATGATCAAATAGCCACTCTCTGTAGGCCACATACTGGTCATAACACTCAGCTGGCCATAACACTCAGCAGGTTCCCCGTCATGAAATGATGAGTGGTTAATTAGTTAGTTGGAAAAAAAGTAGGTGATGACACTGAGTAGAAATCCTGGTTCAACCGTAATGCCAGTCTGAAGTCAGGTGGCAACCAATACATGTACTGCGAGCTTATTGCCAAGGCATGCAGTTCTCCCACTACTTTTGTTAGTGTGATAGATATTAAAGAAAGGCAGTCTTTAAAGAAACAAATGTCAGTTTGGCATTGTACATGGTCGCATGGGGGAGCAGAGGAGTCTTTAAGGGACTCCAGTAAAATGGTGAGATCCTACACAGGGCTCTTAGGGGACCCAGGATCTATATGATGTACAGTGGTGCTTGAAAGTTTGTGAACCCTTTAGAATTTTCTATATTTCTGCATAAATATGACGTAAAACATCATCAGATTTTCACACAAGTCCTAAAAGTAGATGAAGAGAACCCAGTTAAACAAATGGGACAAAAATATTATACTTGGTCATTTATTTATTGAGGAAAATGATCCAATATTACATATCTGTGAGTGGCAAAAGTATGTGAACCTTTGCTTTCAGTATCTGGTGTGACCCCCTTGTGCAGCAATAACTGGAACTAAACGTTTCCGGTAACTGTTGATCAGTCCTGCACACCGGCTTGGAGGAATTTTAGCCCATTCCTCCGTACAGAACAGCTTCAACTCTGGGATGTTGGTGGGTTTCCTCACATGAACTGCTCGCTTCAGGTCCTTCCACAACATTTCGATTGGATTAAGGTCAGGACTTTGACTTGGCCATTCCAAAACATTAACTTTATTCTTCTTTAACCATTCTTTGGTAGAACAACTTGTGTGCTTCGGGTCGTTGTCTTGCTGCATGACCCACCTTCTCTTGAGATTCAGTTCATGGACAGATGTCCTGACATTTTCCTTTAGAATTCACTGGTATAATTCAGAATTCAATGCTCCATCAACGATGGCAAGCTGTCCTGGCCCAGATGCAGCTAAATGGGCCCAAACCATGATACTACCACCACCATGTTTCACAGATGGGATAAGGTTTTTATGCTGGAATGCAGTGTTTTCCTTTCTCCAAACATAACGCTTCTCATTTAAACCAAAAAGTTCTATTTTGGTCTCATCCGTCCACAAAACATTTTCCAATAGCCTTCTGGCTTGTCCATGTGATCTTAAGCAAACTGCAGATGAGCAGCAATGTTCTTTTTGGAGAGCAGTGGCTTTCTCCTTGCAACCCTGCCATGCACACCATTGTTGTTCAGTGTTCTCCTGATGGTGGACTCATGAACATTTAACATTAGCCAATGTGAGAGAGGCCTTCAGTTGCTTAGAAGTTACCCTGGGGTCCTTTGTGACCTCGCCGACTATTACACGCCTTGCTCTTGGAGTGATCTTTGTTGGTCGACCACTCCTGGGGAGGGTAACAATGGTCTTGAATTTCCTCCATTTGTACACAATCTGTCTGACTGTGGATTGGTGGAGTCCAAACTCTTTAGAGATGGTTTTCTAACCTTTTCCAGCCTGATGAGCATCAACAACGCTTTTCCTGAGGTCCTCAGAACCCTCCTTTGTTCGTGCCATGATGCACTTCCACAAACGTGTTGTGAAGATCAGACTTTGATAGATCCCTGTTCTTTAAATAAAACAGGGTGCCCACTCACACCTGATTGTCATCCCACTGATTGAAAACACCTGACTCTAATTTCACCTTCAAATTAACTGCTAATCCTAGAGGTTCACATACTTTTGCCACTCATGGATATGTAATATTGGATTATTTTCCTCAATAAATAAATGACCAAGTATAATATTTTTGTCTCATTTGTTTAACTGGGTTCTCTTTATCTACTTTTAGGACTTGTGTGAAAATCTGATGTTTTAGATCATATTTATGCAGAAATATAGAAAATTCTAAAGGGTTCACAAACTTTCAAGCACCACTGTACCTCATTCACAGATCACTTTCCACCTAAGAACATACAAAGACCATGTACTGGAGGGTTTTGCATGGAGGAGTGTCTCCGAGTCTGCTGGGTTGGATAGAAAACAATAGTTATTGCCAGTTTTGGTGAACATGATACCTGTAGCTGTTATGTGGCTAGCCACAGGGTGGACAAAAAAGTTTAACTTGTGTGCATGCGTGTGCGCATGCATGCATGTGTGCAGTCAATCAAGTTAGTTAGTTGTAAAGCACATTTAAAACAAAGTTTGCGTTGCCATTGACTTTACTGTAGCTGCTTTCAGACGCTGCTTGTTTGTGTGTCTTTCTGCCTTTAGTTTTGTGTTCAGTAAGTGAAACGCATGCTCAATTGGGGTGAGGTCAGGTGACTGACTCAGACATTTAAATTACAAAAAATTATGTAACTTCCTTTACTTATAGACCCGACTGTATACTTTCCCACTTGCTGACAGTCTGCACTGACATTTGCAGTCAAGTTTGTGAAAAGAGTATTCGACCCTGTTGTTTAACAGTTTTTCACATTGCTGACAATCCCATTTAATTACCTTCTGATAGTATGCCAGCAGGCAATGTTGGAAAAAACAGCAAAAGTATTATCCACCCCCACCCTATAAAGAAGCCACTCCTCCAAAAGACATGGATGTGTCCTTCAGCAATGTTTCTTCGGCTTAGATTATGTGGGACGTTCACCATACAAGTTCTTGTAACTATAAAAATGTTAACATATTCAAACAAGCACATAATTGTAAAGTTGTAATCTTGCCTTGCACTCAGCCCTATTCTCAGAGCCATCTGAATAATCAGAATTGGTATAAGAAATAATTAATGAGTAGTTTTAGACTCTTAGCCTGGGTGATAAAACTGCAGGTGTTTTCACTGTTTATTTTAATATTGGTGGCTGAATTGGAGTGATAAAAAAGAGCCACAAAACAAAAATAATGGAAAGTATTGGAAGGATTGGAACCATAAAATTTTGGGCAGGACAGTGCAGGCCAGGAATAAATCATAGTCTTATTATGCATAATGATGTTTAACTATCAGCAATATCAATTTGCAATATTGCACCTGCTAGGAGAAGTGAAATGAAACAACTACTGCTGAAATTTCAGCAAATGAACTCAGTAAACTTGAACTATTAAAATACTTTGTTGTGGCATACTGTAATATGACTTGTAATTCTTGCACAGATGGTCGTAAATATGTCGGATAATCACAAAACTTTATGCATTGTCTCAGTTAGCCTGCACTGTTGTTCAGGGAATTTTTCAAATTCAGTCATTTGTGGAAATGTTTGTGGAGGTCAGAAATATCAAGTAGGAACTGTATAAGAGACGAGATGAGCAACCCAGAGCCGTGTGTGTGTGTGTGTGTGTAATAAATTACAATCTCTGAAAAGCGAGAGTGTAGAAAATAGGGGGGACGTTTTGAGTTGTCCTAAGCCTGCCTCCCATCTCCGCATTTTCCCCACAAACCTTCAAGTATTACACGATCTAAGTATGTGTTGCGATGCTACAATATTTGCTAACCATGCTCTACACCTGTACACCAACAAATCCTGTGTAACAAATGTATTAATTGGCCTTGTACCTGCGCTAGTAATGTGATGTTAGTGCAGCACACAACCGCGAACTTGTCACGGGAATCATAAAAATACAGACCAAACAACAAATTAGTACCAGAATCACTAAACATATCATAGATATATCAGTACAGAGATCTGCGATGTGTTTCACAGGGTAGTTTTCCTTTAAAGTTTATTAAAAGTACATTTTGAATTTAACTCAAATTAGTATAAATACGGGGCAGCACGGTGGTGTAGTGGTTAGTGCTGTCACCTCACAGCAAGAAGGTCCTGGGTTCGAGCCCCGTGGCCGGCGAGGGTCTTTCTGTGCGGAGTTTGCATGTTCTCCCCGTGTCCGCGTGGGTTTCCTCCGGGTGCTCCGGTTTCCCCCACAGTCCAAAGACATGCAGGTTAGGTTAACTGGTGACTCTAAATTGACCGTAGGTGTGAATGTGAGTGTGAATGGTTGTCTGTGTCTATGTGTCAGCCCTGTGATGACCTGGTGACTTGTCCAGGGTGTACCCCGCCTTTCGCCCGTAGTCAGCTGGGACAGGCTCCAGCTTGCCTGCGACCCTGTAGAACAGGATAAGCGGCTACAGATAATGGATGGATGGAGAGTATAAATATGCAGGTGATTATAGAAAACTCAAGGTTTTTTTTTTGGAAACTTATGACTTTAACTTCACTACATTTGAAAGGCACATATCGTACTTTTTACTCCACTACATTTCTGTCAAGGTCCTCGTTACTTATTACTATGAAGCAGCTTTGAAAGTGGATTTTTTTCCCCTTTTCTTTTCTAAAACGTGATTGTTTTTTTTTCCGCAGGTGACACTGAGACAGCCGATCAGTAATCACTAGGGTCACGTCAAGTCCATAGACTACAAAATCAAGTTCAGTGATTTCTCAGCAGCATTATTTATCACGATCAGTTGATGGCAGAATGGAAGGAGGCAGTTCTTCTGGGGAATCCACACGCTCATGGCTATAGCTGGAACCCATGTTTCAGTTTTCTGAAAGGGTTAAAGATTCGTTTTGTTTTAAATGTTTGCTTTGTTTGCCAAAAACGAACCACATCACGGCCTACAAAAACTCACTGTCCAACCTGCGGAAGCATATTGAGGGATATAAATGTTTTATTCCAAGAGAAAGCCTGCAGTGAAGCTGTCTGTGCTTTTAGAGCTAGCGATAACGTTGCAATAGCAATACGGTCTGGTTAGTCAAATGACTTTCTATGGATTTGCCCACCAGGTTGCCATCGCCTTCTCCACGGCTAATGATAACACATAGCTAGTTAACGTGGACACTGTCAGTTAGCATGTAAAAACGGAGTTATGCTAACATGAATAACGTTAACTTATCTGAAGTCCTTTCAGAAATCTCTCATCTCATCTCATTATCTCTAGCCGCTTTATCCTTCTACAGGGTCGCAGGCAAGCTGGAGCCTATCCCAGCTGACTACAGGCGAAAGGCGGGGTACACCCTGGACAAGTCGGCAGGTCATCACAGGGCTGACACATAGACACAGACAACCATTCACACTCACATTCACACCTACGCTCAATTTAGAGTCACCAGTCAACCTAACCTGCATGTCTTTGGACTGTGGGGGAAACCGGAGCACCCAGAGGAAACCCACACGGACACGGGGAGAACATGCAAACTCCACACAGAAAGGCCCTCGCCGGCCCCGGGGCTCGAACCCAGGACCTTCTTGCTGTGAGGCGACAGCGCTAACCACTACACCACCGTGCCGCCCCCTTTCAGAAATGTTTTAGCAATCTTGCCAAATAAACAGAATGTAGAAATCTTTCTTTTCTAGTAGCGTTAGCTACCCAATATGATTTCAAGTTGGAAAAGAGTTTGCTAGCATGTCAGGTGGAGTTTCACTGACTAGCTAGCTTAACGTTAAACCACCATGATGGCACAGCATGTGTTCATTTTGTGAATTCACATTTCTGTCTTTGGTAATGGCATTAGGTATTGTAAGCATTGTGGCAATAATACAACGATGCGTTGACAGAAAATGTACTTTCAATACTTAAGTATTTTTAAAAGCAAGTACTTCAGTCCTTTAACTTAAGTAAAAATTTGACTGGACAACTCTCACTTGTATCAGAGTAACATTTGACCAGTGGGATCTTTACTTTGACTTAAGTAATGAAGTTGGGTACTTTGTCCACCTCTGCCAATATACTACTACTACTACTAGTCAGGTTGATGTCTCAGGACAATGAGAATGATAACGCCAAACGTTCCTATCCAACATGCTAGACTCCAGCTCGTCGATGTGTTGCAGACCTGTGTCTCTGAGGAGCGTGTTGACAAATGTTGACTGTGGTCTTCCGTGTGACGAGGAACCGTGGATTGGCTGCCAACTGACTGTGTGGTGGGCAGGCGACGACATGTCTCTGAACATGTGACCAGCAAGATTGAGTCTACGGATTCAAATAGTATCAGAGACTTTTGGTAGTTTACCATATCGCGTCTTGTTGTCAATTCTGTCTCTCCAGCTAAAATTTAGAACCTTCCTCAACATGCGGGTATAGGTGCCATCTAGAGATATCTCTTCCTGCTTGGTCAGTGACCAAGTGGAGCTTCCATACAGAAGGATCGTTTGGAAAAGTTGCTTGGAATAACTGTATCTTGATCTTGTTTGGCATATCACTAGTCCAGATTTTGTTGAGCTTGTGGAGAGATTTCCAGGCAAGGGTTTGGCGAGTATAGATCTCTCTCTCTTTGTTGCACTAACAGCCAAGGTATTTAAAATCTTGATCACCACACTCAGTCAAGGCTGCCAATATGCCAATCTGCCAATATGACCAATAAATACTGTTAAGACATGACTGTGAGAATGAAGTAAAAATGGCAAATAACATAAGAAGATAATCCTGTTTCAACAACTGTCCAAAATAGAAAGAAAGAAGAAACATATAAAAGAGAAAGATGCACTGCATAAGAGAAAAACTGAAATAATCTCTGAAAAAAATGATAGTAGTAAAAGAAAAAAGTAAGAGAATGAACTGCAAAAGAAAAAAAACAATAATAGTGAAGGGGAGTGCTATAAAGATATGTAAGGAATGGGGTAAAGGTGAGAAAATAAGAGGAAGTAATGAAAGGGGGGAAAAGTCAGGAGATACTTTTCTTGTGGCAAATTTGATCAGATACGACTGTTTAAAGTGCACATCTTGGGTATATTTAGGAGCAAGATCAATGTAATTATCTTATTTTATATTAAACTTTGGTCAAATATCTGTCGCATTTTGTGCAATTTTTTACCTTGTGCAATACCAGAAAAATTCAGTTGAAATCAAGCCATTTGAGGCGAATTGGTCCGCCTCTGAAAAAAATTTGGCATGTGGATTTCCCAGCAAACAGTGATTTTCGTGACGTCACATGCGGGACGCCTCCTTCTGAATCCCATGTCAACGCTGGTTTGTTTATGAGAATACGACCTGGTGGTTTTCTGCAAATTTCTTCAACGTTATCACGTAATTATTAAAATGGTTAACAGATGTATCGTAGGAGGGTGTAGCAACACCAATCATGATGGGATTAGTACTCATCGTTTCCCAAAAGACCAGACAATGAGAGAGAAATGGGAGCGCTTTGTGCAAGGCACCCGGAAAAACTGGCAATATGCAACAGACCACAGCATCATATGCGGGGCTCACTTCATAAAGCCCGACGACTTTGAGAACTATTTGCAGTGGGAAATGGGCTTCAAGAAGCAACTTGATCTGAGAAAAGACACAGTTCCATCTGTTAGAATGCCCAAAGCAACACCATCTCCATCTGTGTCAGCGTCACCAAAGGAGCCAGCCATGTTCGTCTCCCCTGACAGAAGGCAAAGTGTGGCATCCACTGAGGCCCTCGAAGCCGAGGACCAAGCAGAGCCAAGAAAAAGACCAAGAAAACTGGCAATTCACAAGTTGACTGTTGGCAGGGTAAGAAATAAGAGAGACTATACTCTAAATTAGGTGTTCCTGTGTTTGTGTGGTACACGGATAATGTTATTTATTGACACACACAAAAGTAAACATGGAAGCGCTGGGTGATGATCCACTTACTTCACATGTATCAAGGGATATGCGTGTCAGGGCTTGAGATCTTGGGACCTGACAAACACATGAAATGTATATACAACCCTGCTTAGCCGATTCCATGTGTGTAGCTTATGAAATCTTTCTCCTACAGTAGCCAGTACTCTTCTAAATGAAGAAATATATAAATACATAATAGTAATTAGAAAAAACATGATTTATGTTACAATAGATAGATGATCAAAATTGCTAGCTGCTAAACTTGGTCTACACAGACTGTGCACTGAATCCATGCAGGGTCTCTCAGCCTGCTGGTGGATCCGCACGTGACGTCACGAATCTGGATCAATCTGGCTCCAGACTCCCTTGGGATTTTTCCAGACGCGTTTTGTTATTTTATTTTTTTCTGCTGTAGACAGATGGCCTTGTGCAAAATTACCCTTCTGGATGAGTGTGTAAAGGGACATACTTTCATATAAAAAAACAACAACACTAAATTGGTCCAGGATATGCCCTTTAACGGCAGCACGGTGGTGTAGTGCCAGCGAGCCCCGGAGCGCTAGCTAGCCGGCCAGCGAGCCCCGGAGCGCTAGCTAGCCGGCCAGCGAGCCCCGGAGCGCTAGCTAGCCGGCCAGCGAGCCCCGGAGCGCTAGCTAGCCGGCCAGCGAGCCCCGGAGCGCTAGCTAGCCGGCCAGCGAGCCCCGGAGCGCTAGCTAGCCGGCCAGCGAGCCCCGGAGCGCTAGCTAGCCGGCCAGCGAGCCCCGGAGCGCTAGCTAGCCGGCCAGCGAGCCCCGGAGCGCTAGCTAGCCGGCCAGCGAGCCCCGGAGCGCTAGCTAGCCGGCCAGCGAGCCCCGGAGCGCTAGCTAGCCGGCCAGCGAGCCCCGGAGCGCTAGCTAGCCGGCCAGCCAGCCCCGGAGCGCTAGCTAGCCGGCCAGCCAGCCCCGGAGCGCTAGCTAGCCGGCCAGCGAGCCCCGGAGCGCTAGCTAGCCGGCCAGCGAGCCCCGGAGCGCTAGCTAGCCGGCCAGCGAGCCCCGGAGCGCTAGCTAGCCGGCCAGCGAGCCCCGGAGCGCTAGCTAGCCGGCCAGCGAGCCCCGGAGCGCTAGCTAGCCGGCCAGCGAGCCCCGGAGCGCTAGCTAGCCGGCCAGCGAGCCCCGGAGCGCTAGCTAGCCGGCCAGCCAGCCCCGGAGCGCTAGCTAGCCGGCCAGCGAGCCCCGGAGCGCTAGCTAGCCGGCCAGCGAGCCCCGGAGCGCTAGCTAGCCGGCCAGCGAGCCCCGGAGCGCTAGCTAGCCGGCCAGCGAGCCCCGGAGCGCTAGCTAGCCGGCCAGCGAGCCCCGGAGCGCTAGCTAGCCGGCCAGCCAGCCCCGGAGCGCTAGCTAGCCGGCCAGCGAGCCCCGGAGCGCTAGCTAGCCGGCCAGCGAGCCCCGGAGCGCTAGCTAGCCGGCCAGCCAGCCCCGGAGCGCTAGCTAGCCGGCCAGCCAGCCCCGGAGCGCTAGCTAGCCGGCCAGCCAGCCCCGGAGCGCTAGCTAGCTAGCACCAGCCAGCCAGCCCCGGAGCGCGCTCAGTAAACTAGTAAATACAGTAAAGGAAAAACTTATAACGGGCCATGTCTCAACAGACTAAGAAGTTATTTCAATGACATTTAATAACATTTTGTTTATCCTGAGGACCGAAAGTAAATGAAAATGTGAACAAATCTTAGCTGTCATCCTGGTGGAAGCAGGTAAACGTCGTTCTCTAAGCCTGCTAACCTCAATTTTTGCAAATACCTCTCCCTCTGCTCGCCCTGTAAATGCCCTACGTCGCTGGATAGTGAAGGTGTTTTCTGCATCTCGCTCCTTTTTCTTTTATGTTTTTCGTTTGTCGCCTTCCTCGCATTCAAACTGATTCGAGCCGTGCAGTCCAAAATGGCAGCATCACATGACTTGGTCACGTGAGTGAAATACCTCAATATGAGCGCTCTGGAACGAGTGACTTCCAAGATGGCCTCGCAGACCGCAGTGTTACTATTTTTAGCGTCATCTCGGAGCACTCGCGATGAGAGTGGTAAGATGGCGGCCAGATGGCTTCACTCGTCTCTCCAGAGGGTAACAGGCTGTGAGCTCAGTGAGCGGAACGCACGAGCATTAAAAAAAAAAAAGGCGGGAGGAAACACCCTCCCACTACGTACGATCGTGCGTCTGTCCTCACGTGACATGTGCGTATTACGTCATTCCAGAGGTTGCTGTACGTGTAGACGCCCCCTGTTTGGTTTAGCTAGCTGGCTTAGGGTTTAAAATGTCTCTGAGCAGAAGAATGAAAAGACAGCAGTTTAGGAAATAATAGCTAAACCCTCAATGAAGTTTCAAAGGTAAAGCCAAGTGCATTTTATTTAATTAATATGTAAATAGCACGCCAGAACTTCTAATGCTTTTCATAGGTACCGTTACTGTATAATGAATGACCAAAAGTGGCCTGTCATTTTTATTATGTATATAATGTTAATTTAATCCCCTGGAAGCGCCTGAGCGAGTCCAACACCTCAGCTCAGATCAGCTGGTACAGTCTGAGCGTCCAGGAGGGTCACTTGCTTCTCTAAAGTTTCTTGTTTTAACTGTTCATGTGTATATGGCTGTCTGACTACTATAGGTATTCTTGAAATAATTACTCACTGACTAACTCGCCATTTAGAAATGCAAGCTATAAAAAGTGAACATATATCGATTGCCACTGCTAGCGTTAGCGAGCTAGCTGGTAAGTTTTTAATGGTCCTTGGCTAGCTAGCTAGCTAGCTAGCCAGCCCGCCCCACAACGGGCTTCCACAGCTTAGTAACCCTTTTCAGACCATACTAGCGATTATCAAACACACCCAGACCACTGCATGTCTGTGAAATGTTTAAATGTCGACTGCAGAAGCTACAGTTTGTCTGCAAATGACTACAGCTTGCTAAGTAATGTTAGCTGACTGGATATGTGCGTAAGCTAGTCACTTTTTAAGGTCTTGCTAGCAAACTTTCCTTGTCTTAAAAATACCACAGGACGAAGGTGTTTGTTCTGATCTTAGCATTAAATTATTCTGCACCTATAATCAGCCCTATTGACAGATTAACTTTCTAGTGCGAGTAAAACTTTTATGAAAAGTGACTTTTTTGTTGTTGTTGTTGTTTGCTCAGCTGAAACTGAGTCAGTAGTTGTTCAGTTATGACAGCTGATTTAAATCATTCTTCGACTTCATGAGAACAACCTGAACCTGGATATCTATCTGCTAAAAACAAACAAAAGCTATTAAATGATTATTTACTTTGCTATTTGTTGCATATCCAGTGTCCTGTTCCTTGTTCAAAACAAGGCTACTTTGTTTTGGATTCACTTTCTTTTTACCCTCATTATGTGTTTATGTACAGGAGGCAAGTGTGTGTATGTCCTGAGGAGAAAGAATTAACCAGATCACCTTGAACATGAGTAAGAAACCCCCTAACAGGCCTGGGATTACTTTTGAAGTCGGAGCCCGAGTGGAAGCTCAAGACTACTTACAAAAATGGTAACGTGGAAGAAAAAAAAAATCAAATTATGTAGTTTTGTTTTATGTACAGGTTACATTTTTCCCCTCCCCCTGACCCTGAAGGTACCCCTCGCGTATAGAGAAGATTGACTACGATGAAGGGAAAATGCTTGTCCATTTTGACCGCTGGAGCCATCGCTATGATGAGTGGATTTTATGGGACAGCAACAGGCTACGTCCACTAGAGCGACCCACACTACGTAAAGAGGGGCTGAAAGAAGAGGAGGATATGACTGTATGTCTTCATAAAGTAAATCATGTGTATGCACTGTAAATCACACTGGGAGGGGAAAAAAGTGTCTTGTCAAAGTATTCATCCCCCTTGGTGTTTGTCCTGTTTTGTTGCATTACAAGCTGGAATTAAAATGGATTTTTGGAGGGTTAGTACGATTTGGTTTACACAACATGCCTACCACTTGAAAGGTAAACATTTGTTTTATTGTGACACAAACAATAATTAAGATGAAAAAACAGAAATCTGGAGTATGCATAGGTATTCACCCCCCCCCAAAAAAAAGTCAATACTTTGTAGAGCCACCTTTTGCTGCAATTGCAGCTGCAGGTCTCTTTGGGTATGTCTCTATTAGCTTAGCACATCAAGCCACTGGGATTTTTGCCCATTCCTCAAGGCAAAACTGCTCCAACTCCTTCAAGTTAGATGGGTTGCATTGGTGTACAGCAGGGGTCTTCAATCCTATCCGCAAAGGGCCGGTGTAGCTGCAGGCTTTCATTACAGCCAAATTGGAGGCTCACTTGATTGTTGACTGGAGACGAGGGTGAAATGATTAAACAAGTGAAATCAGGTGTAGCTCCTGCTTGGTTGGAATGAAAGCCTGCAGCCACACTGGCCCTTTGTGGATAGGATTGAAGACCCCTGGTGTACAGCAATCTTCAAGTTATGCCACAGATTCTCAATCGGATTGAGGTCTGGGCTTTGATTAGGCCATTCCAAGACATTTAAATGTTTTCCTTTAAACCACTCCAGTGCAGCTTTAGCAGTATGTTTAGGGTCATTGTCCTGCTAGAATGCAAACCTTCGTCCCAGTCTCAAACCTCTGGCCGACTCAAACAGGTTTTCCTCTAGAATTACTCTGGATTTAGCGCCATCTATTTTTCTTTCGGCCCTGACCAGCTTTCCTGTCCCTGCAGATGAAAAAGAGCCCCACAGCATGATACTACCACCACCATGCTTCACTGCAGGAATTATGATCTCAGAGTGTTGGTTTTGTCCCACACATGGCATTTCCCATGATGATCATAAAGTTCAATTTTCATCTCATCTGACCAGAGAATCTTCCATGTGTTTGGGGAGTCTGCCATATGCTGTTGGGCAAACTCCAAACATGTTTTCATAAGCAATGGCTTTTTTTCTGGTCGCTCTTCCATAAAGCCCCATTCTGTGGAGTGTATGGTTTAAAGTGGTCCTATGGACAGATACTCCCATCTCCACTGTGGATCTTTGCAGCTCCTTCCGTGTTATCTTTGGTGTCTTTGTTGCATCTCTGATCAATGCCCTCCTTGCCCGGTCTGTGAGTTTTGGTGAGCGGCCTTCTCTTGTCAGGTTTGTAGTGGTGCCATATTCTTTCCATTTTGCTATAATGGATTTAATGGTGCTCCCTGGGATATTCAAAGTTTGGGATATTTTTTATGACCCAACCCTGATCTATACTTCTCCACGACTTTGTCTCTGACCTGTTTGGAGTGCTCCTTGGTTTTCATGTTGCTTGCTTAGTAGTGTTGCAGAGTCAGGGTCCTTCCAGAACAGGTAGATTTTATACAGATATCATGTGACACTTTGATTGCACACAGGTGGATCTTAATCAACTAATTATGTGACTTATGAAGTGAATTGGTTGGGCCAGCTCTTATTTAGGGGTTTCATACAAAAGGGGGGAATACTTATGCACACTCCAGATTTTTTTTTTTTTCCATCTTAATTAATTATTTTTTGTGTCACAATAAAACAACAATTTTCACCTTTAAAGTGGTCGCCATGTTGTGTAAATCAAATGGTGCTAACCCTCCAAAACTCCATTTTAATTCCAGCTTGTAATGCAACAAAACAGGACAAACACCAAGGGGGATGAATACTTTTGCAAGGCACTGCAGCTTAGACAAAAGATGAATTCAGTGACCATGCTGGTTGACTAGCAAAACCTAACTGGAGCAACTGACTTGGTCTTGTTGGTTTTTTGCTTGCAACCAGCCTGCAGTTGTGTTTTTGTTTCTACCAGTGGCCTGGCCGTGGTTATTAGTTTCCATTAACCAAAATGTGCAGGACAGTGACAAAGAACGTTCTTGTGAAAACTTGATGCTTTTGGAAATTTAGGAGTTTGGATAGTAATTGGAGGACTTGAATGACCATTTAATTATGTAGATGAAAATATGTTCCTTAATCTCATTAACCATTTGTTAATGAGATTGGTAATTGAAATTTTTTTTTTTTCTTTGCAAACATTTCTACCAGGAGAGACTCGGTGAGATGAGATCATCTCGCCTGCGTGAGCTTCCTGGAAGTACAGAGAACACAGAGGACCAAAAAGACTTGCCACAACAGAGACAAGTACACGCATCAACTGCCGATCTGCCCAGATCTGGCTTTCTAATAACTGCTTGTCTCATCACTGTTTGGGTTTCCCCCCTCCATCAACTACATCCCTGATTCCAAAAAAGTTTTGACACTGAGTAAAATATAAATAAAAAGCAAATGCAATGATTTGCGAATCCTTTTCGACCTGTATCAAATTGAATACAGTACCAAGACAAGATATTTAATGTTCAAACTGAAACTTTTGTTTTTTGTAAATATAAACTCATTCTGAATTTCATCTCTGCAACATGTTCCAAAAAAAATTGGGACAGAAGCAGCAAAAGACTAGGAGATTTAAAAGAAAGAAAGCACAACTTTATTCATCACACACTTGTGAAATTTGCTTTCTGCATTTAACCCATCTGAAGCAGTGAACACACATGCGCGCGCACACACGAGCAATGAGCGTGCACACATACCCAGAGCAGTGGGCAGCCGTGCTAACAGCGCCCGGGAGCAGTTGGGAGTTAGGTGCTTCGCTCAGGGGCACCTCAGCCCAAGGCCGTCCCATATTAACCTAACCACATGTCTTTGGACTGTGGGGGAAACCGGAGCACCCGGAGGAAACTCAACGCAGACACGGGGAGAACATGCAAACTCCACACAGAAAGGCCCTCGCCAGCCGCTGGGTTCGAACCCAGAACCTTCTTGCTGTGAGGCGACAGCGCTAACCACTACACCACCGTGCTGCCTATGGTGGTGTATTTGTGGAATACGTTGGATTAGATAAAACTTTATTGATCCCTTTGGGAGGGGAAATAGAAATAGAGAGAAACTTCTAGATAAATTAAAATAAATTAAGTATTTACATATACAAATATAAAAGAATAAGATATGGGGAGGGGGGAAGTGGGGTTAGGGTAAGTGTGCGTGTGGGGGGGAAGCAGGAAAGATATTGCACATTGTCCAGTATTGCTTATTGTTAGGCTAGGCTACTGGCTTACATTCTACAGGTAAACAAGTTCATTGGTAATTGGAAAGGCTCAGTTGTTCACAAGCAAGGCTGGTGCGAGGTTCATGTTCAGAAAAACTGTGTCAAATAGTCCAATAGTTTAAGAACAGTTTCTCAATGTTCAATTGCAAGGAATTTTGGGATATGACCATTGACGAGCCATAATATGAGAAGATTCAGAGAATCCTGAGAAAAATCTACACGTAATGAGCAAGGTCAGAAACCAACCTTGAAGCCAGTGATGACCTATCCCTCAGACAGCACTGCATTATAAATGGCCATGACTGTATAAATAACATTTACTCCATGGGCTTGGAAACAGTTTGCAAAACCATTGTCGGTAAACAAAGTTCATCCCTGCATCTACCATGCCAAGTGAAAGCCATATATCAACAACATCCAGAAACGCTGCTGAATTCTCTGGACCTGAGCTCATCTGAGTTGGATTGACGCAAAGTGAAAAAGTGTGCTGCAGTCTGATGAGTCCACATTTCAAATTGTTTTTGGGAATCATGGATGTTGTGTCTTCCAGGCTAAAGAGGAAAAGGACCAGCCAGGTTGTTACCAGCACAAAGTTTAAAATCCAGCATCTGTGATGGTATGGGGGTGTGTTAGTGCACATGGCATGGGTAACTTGCACGTCTGTGAAGGCCCAATTAATGCTGAAAGGTATATACAGGTTTTGGAACAGCATATTGCTGCTACCAACATATTACAACATCTTTTTGGGGACATTCCAGCAAGACAATGCCAGCCCACATTCTGCACATGTTACAACGGCATGGCTTCATAGTAAAAGAGTGCAGGTGCTAAACTGGCCTGCCTGTCTTACATTGATGCGTGTCTGGTGCATTTATGACGTGCAAAATGCAACAGTGGATACCCTGGAATGTTGAGCAACTGAAGTCATATTTCAAGCAAGAATGGGAATGAATTTCATGTTCAAAACTTCAACAATTAGTGTCCTCAGTTCCAAATTATCCCAGTTGATGTAAAACAGGAGTAAACATGACCCTGCCCCAACTTTTTTGGAACGTGTTGCAGGCATCAAATTTAGAGTGAGTGTATATTTACAAAAACAATGTCTATCAGTTTGAACATTTAAATATCTTGTCCGTGTATTATGGTTGAATATATGCAAATCATTGCTTTCTGTTTTATATTTACATTCTACACAGCATCCCAACTTGGAATTGGGGTTGTACATAATTGTAGAAACAAATATTGAGGCTGCAGTGATTTGTTTAAATATCCCATTTCATATGTCATTACATTGATTTCATAATGTTAGAGCTGGCTGGTGAAAACGCTAGTTCTCTAAGTACAGGCCACAAGTTATTCCATATTCTGCTAACAAGTCAGCAGGGTCTGTTAGTGATGGCTGACGTACTTGTATAATCAGGTGGTTTACCTTTTTCAGTTTTTTTTAATGTATCTGTTAAATATTACTGATGGCAATTGTTTGATAAAATTGTCACCATCTAGAATTAGATTAGTCTGCACCTACGATCAGTCTAATATACAGGGTATTTCAAAAAATTTGATATTATCTGAGATGTAAATATCCCAGAAACTACATAGTCTAGGCAAATGAAAGTGAACAGGCTTAATGTTGAGCAATACAAGATTTATTCCTCAAAATTTGAATGAGAAATTCAAAGGTATGCGGATTCCATGAACCATTTCACAAATTTTCAATATGCACGCTGCCTGAGACACAGACACAGCCTTCCTCTTTGAACTTTTTGTGCCGTGTCCAAACCTGCATTGCAGTTGGTGCATTTTTAGAGAATTCTCTCATAAATGCATGCTGCACAGTCTTGTTCGACGGTGTTCAAGCATACTCTAATACACAACACCTTTTCCAGTGAATGGCATTTTTATACCTAAAAAGGTTAAAAACATAAAATTTTGACCTGTTTCCATACATGCTGTTAAAATTTGAGGTCAATTGAATGAGAATTGGCCAAGTCATTAGATTGTGAAATGATATCAAATTTTTTTGAAACACCCTATATAATCTGTTATAATGTTAGATATTATGGATACTGTTTGGTGTTGAGTTGTAATAAGAACTAGAATTTACATAATCCGAACTGTTTCTGCTGTTTCTGTTTTTACCTTCATCAGATTTCATAGCTTTCAAACTTTTTTTCCAAAAAAAGTTGATCTTGTTAAAAACTTGCAAATGTTTCTCATATGTGACAAACAGAATAATAAAGCGGTTTCGTTAATTTGTCATGCATGTCTGCTTCAGTTACAGGAATTGAAAGATGGTGAAGAAGTTCTTGCCCGATGGACAGATTGTCGCTACTATCCTGCCAAGATTGAAAGTGTCAACAAAGAAGGCAAGTGTCCTTTTCATTTGTCTCATATTGCCTTTATTAAATAAATTTACTAGATCCTGCCTGGTAATGTCTTTATTTACAGGAACCTACACAGTCCAGTTTTATGATGGGGTGATTCGCTGTGTGAAACGAATACATATAAAATCCATGCCAGAGGATGCCAAAGGACAAGTAAGAGACTTTTTAAGGCATCCATATCAAAATGGTTTCATAGAGAGGTTCCTTCATTATATCCTGTATTCAAGGCAACACCTTTCCTTGACTCCTTGTAATCATTTTCAAGGACTTGCCTTTATGTTGCTAAATGCTAAAGCTGATAAATTAATAAAGTTTTTACTATGACCTGGAAATCTTAGCTTTACCTTCCATCACTCCTTTTTCAAAATGTATCACATCATTTAATGTATTATGTGATGACTCCAAAAAGCAGTCCAGGTAGCCTTGTATCTAAAATGCTTTTCCTCTTCAAGTCAAGTCAACTTTATTGTCAAATATGCTATACATGCTCGACATACAGCACAGATGAAATTTCAGTCCTCTCTGACCCACGGTGCAAACAGGCAATGTAATAAATAAAAATAGAATAATTGAAAAAACAAACAATATCAACAGTATAAACACTCTAGATAAGAACTAGACATAGACTAAACACTCATAAACAAACAATATAAACAGTATAAAGAACTAGACATAAACACTCTCTCATATATATATATATATATATATATATATATATATATATATATATATATATATATATATACGTAAATTGGTGCTATATACATACTAGTGCATCTCAAAAAATTAGAATACCATGAAAAAGTTCCTTTTTTTCATAATTTAATTCAAAAAGGTAAACTTTCATATATTCTATATTCATTACATGTAAAGTGAAATATTTAAAGTCTTTTTTGTTTTAATTTTGATGATTATGGCTTATAGCTCATGAAAATCAGAAATCCAGTATCTCAAATTATTAGAATATTCCCTAAAATCAATCAAAAAAGGATTTACAATACAGAAATGTCCAACTTCTGAAAAGTATATTCATTTATACACTCAATACTTGGTTGGGGCTCCTTTACCATGAATTACTGTATCGATGCGGTGTGGCATGGAGGTGATCAGTCTGTGGCACTACTGAGGTGTTATTGAAGCCCAGGTTGCTTTGATAGTGGCCTTCAGCGTATCTGTATTTTTGGGTCGGGTGTTTCCCATCTTCCTCTTGACAATACCCCATAGATTCTCTATGGGGTTCAGGTCAGGCAAGTTGGCTGGCCAATCAAACACAGTAATATCATGGTCAGCAAACCATTTGGTAGTAGTTTTGGCACTGTGGGTAGGTGCTAAGTCCTGCTGGAAAAGGAAATCAGCATCTCCAAAAAGCTCGTCAGCAGATGGAAGCATGAAGTGCTCTAAAATCTCCTGGTAGATGGCTGTGTTGACTTTGGACTTGATAAAATACAGTGGACCAACACCAGCAGATGACATGGCACCCCAAATCACCATAGACTGTGGAAACTTCACACTGGGCTTCAAACACCTTGGATTCTGTGCCTCTCCACTCTTCCTCCAGACTCTAGAACCGTGATTTCCAAATTAAACGCAAAATGTACTTTCATCTGAAAAGAGGACTTTGGACCATTGAGCCACAGTCCATTTCTTTCTCTCCTTAGCCCAGATAAGACACTTCTGATATTGTCTCTGGCTCAGGAGTAGCTTGATATTAGGAATGCGAAAGTTGTATCCCCTTTCTTGAAGATGTCTGTTTGTGATGGGTCTTGATACACTGACACCAGCCTCAGTCCACTCCTTGTGAAGCTCTCCCAAGTTCTTGAATCAACTTTAATTGACAATCCTCTCAAGACTGCGGCCATCCCTGTTGCTTGTGCGCCTTTTCCAGCCACCCTTTTCAGCAATGACCTTTTGTGGCTTACCCTCCTTGTGGAGGGCATCAGTGATCATCTTCTGGACAACAGTCAAGTCAGCAGTCTTCCCCATGATTGTGGTTGTGTGTACTGAACTAGACCGAGAGATACACTGTGTTCATACTGTTTTACTCAAACTTGAAATGAAATATTCCAATATTTTGAGATGGGTTTTTTTCTAATGTTTTTGTACTGTATGCCATACTGATTAAAATTAAAATAGAAAAATGCTTGAAACATTTTAGTTTGTGTAATGATTCTGTAATATATAACATTTTCACTTTCTTAAATAACTGATGGGAAATATTGAACTTTTTCACAATATTCTAATTTTTTGAGATGCACTTTGTGTGTGCGTGCGTGCGCAAGCAGAATCTGTGGGAGGGGCAGAACAGGGAGGGAGTTGAGCCTCCTGACCGCCTGGTGAAAGAAACTGTTCTTGAGCCTGCTGGTTTTGGCCCGGAGACTCCACAGTCTCCTCCCCGACGGCAGCAGACTGAAGAGGTTGTGAGATGGGTGGGTGGGGTCACCTGCAATTCTGATGGCTTTGCGGGCGAGGCGGGAGTTATAAATATCCATTAGAGAAGGGAGAGAGACACCAATGATCCTCTCAGCTGCTCTCATGATGCGCTGCAGAGTCTTGCAGCAGGACACGGTGCAGGCGCCGTACCACACGGTGATGCAGCTGGTCAGGATGTTCTCGATGGTGCCTCTGTAGAAAGTGTGCATGATGGGGGCTGGGATTCTTGCTCTCCTCAGTTTGCGGAGGAAGTACAGACTCTGTTGGGCTTTTTTGGCCAGTGATGTGGTGTTGTTGCTCCAGGACAGGTCTTCAGAGATGTGCACACCCAGAAACTTGGTGCTGCTCACCCTCTCCACTGCAGCACCGTCGATAGATAGTGGAGCATGCTGGGTGTGCGCTCTCCTGAAGTCCACAACAATCTCCGTCTTCTCCACGTTCAGGCAGAGATTGTTGTCCTTGCACCACATGGCCAAGCGGCTCACCTCACTCCTGTAGATTGTCTCATCACCATTGTTGATGAGACCCACCACAGTTGTGTCATCCGCAAACTTAATGAAGAGATTAGAGTTGGATGTTGGTGTGCAGTTGTGGGTCAGCAGACTGAAGAGGAGGGGGCTTAGCACACATCCTTGGGGGGGCCCCCCGTGTTCAATGTGATGGTGCTGGAGGAGTTGCTGCCGACCCGTACAGCCTGTGGTCTCCCTGTCAGTTGCATAGGGAGGTGTTGAGTCCCAGCTAGTCCAGTTTATGAATGAGCTGCTGAGGAATGATTGTGCTGAATGCTGAGCTAAAGTCTATGAACAGCATTCTGACGTACGAGTCTTTTGTCTCCAGGTGGGTGAGGGCTGAGTGGAGGGCAGTGGGGATGGCGTCATCGGTTGAACGGTTGGACTGATATGCAAACTGGAAAGGGTCCAGGGCGGGGGGGAGGCCAGACTTGATATGCCACATGACTAGCCGTTCGAAGCACTTCATGAGGATGGGAGTGAGTGCGACAGGGCGGTAGTCATTGAAGCAGGAGGGAGACAGCTTCTTCGGGACCGGGATGATTGTGGTGGCTTTGAGGCATGTGGGGATAACAGCCTGGCTCAATGAGATGTTGAAGATGTCTGTAAAGACATCTGTGAGCTCCTTGGCACAGTCTCTCAGGACACGACCAGGAATGTTATCAGGACCTGGGGCTTTTTGTGCGTTTGTCATCCTGAGAGCTCTCCTCACGCTCTCTGGGGACAGCGTCAACACCTGGTCGCCGGGAGGTGGTGGGGTCTTCTGTGCCGTGGTGCTGTTGTCTGCCTCAAAGAGAGCGAAGTAGTCGTTCAACTGATTCATCAGAGACATGGAATAGTCACAGGTCTGCGGCGAGGGCTTGTAGTCTGTGATGGTCTGAATCCCCCGCCACAGGTTCCTGGTGTCTCTGCTGTCGTTGAAATAGTCAGCAATGTACCTGGAATACTGTCTCTTGGCCACCCTGATGCCTCATGACAGGTTGGCCCTAGCTGTCCTCAGGCCCACCTCGTCCCCAGCGCTGAAGGCGGCGTTCCGAGCCCACAGGAGCCTGTGGACTTCCCCTGTCAGCCATGGCTTCTGATTGGCCCGAATGGAGATGGTCCTGGTGACTGTAACGTCATCCATGCACTTCCTCATGTAGGCAGTGACGGTCTCCGTGTACTCCTGGAGATCTGTGATGATGTAGGTGGCCGCCTGTCTGAACATGCTCCAGTCAGTGGTGGAAAAACAGTCCTGGAGTGCCTCTGAGGACCCCTCTGGCCACACATGTATCTGCTTTGTAGCTGGTTTGGTGACTTTAACCAGCGGCCTGTATGCTGGCATTAGCATAACAGTGGAGTGATCTGAGGCCCCAAGGTGGGGGAGGAGTAGGGCTTTGTAGGCGTCTTTATGCATGGTGTAAACATTGTCCAGAGTATTGTTTCCACGTGTGGGAAAGTTGATATGTCCATAGAGTTTTGGAAACATGCTCTTGGGGTTTGCATGATTTGAAATCCCCAGCCAGGATGAGGAAAGCATCTGGGTGGGCTGTCTGCTGCTCACTGATGTGCTGATGGAGTTCATTCAGTGCTTCACTCCTGTTGTTATTGGAGTCAGGAGGGACGTATAATGCTACCAGCAATATGGCTGTAAATTCCCTTGGCAGGTAGAATGGCCGGCACTTAATAATTATAAACTCCACCATTGGTGAGCAGTGTTTGCAGACCACAACAGCATCGCGGCACCAGGCATCACTGATGTAAACACAGAGTCCTCCACCGTGAGTCCCCCCCGACTAGCGCTCTGTCTGACCGGTAGCATGTTAGCCGGGCTAGCTGAATGGCACAGTCCGGGATGCTGTCGTTAAGCCATGTTTCCACAAACACGAGGACACAACACTCACTCACAGACTTAAAAGATGAGCGGAGAAGGCGGACATAATCCAGCTTGTTGCCAACGTACGCTCGCTGGACCAGAGTGATTGAAGGGATAGCCAGCTGGTGAGGGATAGCCACTAGCCTAGCCCGGATACCTCCGCGCTTACCCCTCTTCTGCTTCCGCATGTTCTGCCTGTGGCGCTTCCACTGTGGGCTGGATGTTGTTCTAAATCGATACTTACTTATTTTTGTCATTATTTTGTTGTTGTTCCACTTGTGATTTTATTCCTTTTCACATCATTTGTTAGATTTGCTCTGTTACCTAAAATATTTTTTGGAGGGGAGAGTGTAACTGTTTTGACAGTGAAAATAATGTTCAGTGTATGTTTTATGCTTTTATCTAAAGTTGACCCTAGGGCTGGGGAAATGATGTAATATCAATGCAGTTATAAATTATGGCACAGGACACTTTTTTCTGAGATATTGCTGGTGTTGCAGTATCTTTTTATTCATTCACTGAGCACTTCATTAAGAACACTATAGTAATACTGGGGTAGGGCCTCCCTCCTTTTGTTATCAAAACTGCCTCAATTCTTCATGACATGGATTCCACAAGATGTTGGAAACATTCCTTTGAGATTCTGGTCCATGTTGACATGATTTTGTCACACAATTCCTGCACAATTTTTCAGGTGCACCTTCATGCTGTGAATCTCCTGTTCTACCACATCCCAAAGGCATTCTACTGGATTCAGATCCAGTGACCTGGGAAGGTCACTGAAGAACACGGAACTCAATGTCCTGTTCATGAAACCAGTTTGAGACGACTTCTGTTTTGTGACATGGTGCATTATCATGCTGGAAGTAGCCATTAGAAGATGGTAAATTATGGCCATGAAGGGATGCACATGATCAGGAACAATACACAAATAGGCTGTGGCATTCAAGTGATGATTGGTATTAACAGGCCCAAAGTGTGCCAAGAAAACATTCCCCACACCACTATACCAACCCCACCAGCCTGGACTGTTGAAACAAGGCTGGTTGAGTCCATGGATTCCTGCTGTTGGTACCAAATTCTAACCCTACTATCTGTGTGCCTCTGTAGAAACTGAGATTCATCAGACCAGGTTAAGTGGTGTGTGGGTGGGGTGTTTTTATGCCTCCGCAAGGTGCAGGAGGCATTATGTTTTCGGGTTGTCCGTCTGTCCGTGCGTGTGTCCGTCCCGAAACCTTGTGAACACGATATCTCAAAGGCTAATGAAAGGAATTTCACCAAACCTTCACCATTTGTGCACTTTAGGACAAACATGAACTGATTAGATTTTGAGATCAAAAGGTCTAAGGTCAAGGTCACTGTGAGGTCAAATGTCTGTCCGAAAACCTTGTGAACACAGTATCTCCAAGGCTAATACAAGTAATTTCACCAGGTCAGGATTACTGTGAGGTCAAATGTCCATCCCCAAATCACAACTTAATAAGGTGTGTAGTCTATCAAGCGGAGGCATCCCCATCGACGCTGTTGGCGTAGAGTTCTATCTAGTGGTTTTTTTTTTTTAAAACAGTATTGGTGAGCCTGTGCCTACTACAGGCTCAGCTTTCTGTTCTTGGTTGACCGAAGTGGAACCAGATGTGGTCTTCTGCTGCTGTAGCCCATTTGCATCAAAGTTTCAAAGCGTTGTGCATTTTGAGATGCTTTTCTCCTCACCACAATAGTACAGAGTGGTTATCTGAGTTACTGTAGTCTTTCTGTCAACTCAAACCAGTTGATAGAAAATGGCTGGACCCCCCTCTCATCAAGAAGGCGTATCCATCTGCAGAACTGCTGCTCATTGGTTTCCCCCCCCCCCCCCCCCCCCCTTGCTCCATTCTGAGTAAACTCTAGAGACTGTCGTGTGTGTGAAAATCCAAGATCAGCAGTTATAAAATACTCAAACCAGCCCATATGGCACCAACAATCATGTCATGGTCAAAATCACTGATCACATTTATTATTATTATTTTTTAATCAATTAATGTTTTAACCCATTCTCATGGTTGACGTGATCATTACCCGAAGCTCCTGGCCTGTAACTGCATGCTTTTATGCACTTCACTGCTATTATACAATTTATTGATTTGTATAATTTGAGTAAACGTACAGTTTTTCTTCATAAAGTTAGTGGAACATTTTTAAAGTGGACTAATAACATGTCTTTTTTTAATGTGTTCTGATTGTACTTTTTGTACTAACAGCTGTTAATCTTTGCCATGACCTGTTATGTGTATGAAGCAGGATTGGATTGCTCTCGTGAAGGCAGCCACAGCTGCAGCTAAGAGCAAAGGAGGTTGTCGGCCTCGCACCAGTGCCAACAGTAACAAAGACAGAGAGGACAGAACAGAGCCCAGGCTTGATGATCTCAATGACGAGGATAACAATGCTGATTCTGAGAGACTTGGTATCAAGTGTTTATTAATCTACCAAACGTTACTGTGATGTAATCATTTCTCATTGGCTGTACTACACATGTAATCATGCATCTGTCCTCTGACCCTGTTAAGGCTCTTCTGATGAAGAAGACTGTAAACCATCTTCTGAGGAGCTTGAGATGGCGAAAAGAAAAAGAAGCAGCAGCAGACAAGGTAGTTTCAGCAATACGAAAAGAGCTCGTCTCAACAAATCATCAGGTATAATTTCTCTACTTAAATATGTTGGTGATTTGATATTCAGGTTTATTGTAGAATTATCAAATTATATTACAGCTCATGTGTCTCTCAGTAAAATGTTATTTCATTTATGCCCTGGATCACTTTTTTTGACTGTAGGCTGTGCCAAACATGAGAGTGACTGCAGAGAAGATCTTCCTGTGGTATCACAGGTATGATGTACAACTGAGTTGATCTCTGTACTAGGGATGACGAAAACTAAAAAAAAATCTTGACCGACCACCAAGCCTCATTAGCTGGTTAAAGTCGGTTAACCTATGAGTTTAAAATTCTAGAATTGGAATTATTACAGGGATGCAAACGGCGCGCCTTTTGGCGGATGCCGCCCTCTCCACGGCTGAATCACACAGATCCGACCTTCCTTTCCCAAGGGGGGGCGTTGGAGCGTCCGACCACAACTTCATCAAAGCAAATTCTGCATATAAGCAAATGCCGCCACAGTCCACGAAACACAGGAAGTACAAGCACGAGAAGAAAACAGCAAATCAGAAAGCCGCGCGCCCGCGCTGAAGCCGCGCAAAATTTAATGTGCGCATTCTGATCTACTGATTGCGCAGCTTCTGCGCAAACGCGCGCAGCCCCCCGATCCACTGCCCTCCTTTCACACCCCCCACGCCTCATGGACTGCAACTGCACCCGCCTATTTAGTAATTTTAATACAGAATCCACCTTGAAATTACAATCAGACACTCCAACGCCCCCCCCCCCCCCCCCAAAAAAAAAACAAAACAAAAACAAACGGATCTGCGCGATTAAAAAAAAAAAGTCGGCATCTGCGCCTTTAGTTTGTGTGGAGAGATATGATCTGCAATAACATGCATTGTTGGCTACAGACCGAAAAATACTTTCAGAATGCACTGGCCAAGGCAGGACTAAACTCGATGTGCCTTCTAATAATAATAAAAAAAAAAAACAACAGTAATTTGTAAGCTAAAAAGCCGGTGTCTACACTTTTCTTTCACCGAGTGGCAGCTGGGCGGGACATGACTGAATGGGTGTTTCTGATTTGTCAGCTGTCTTTAACTGGGGCGGGACATGACTGAATGGGTGTTTCTGATTTGTCAGCTGTCCGCTCCAAAATCGGCAGCTTCAAAACGATTGATTTTTTTTTTTAACCGACAACCAAAAAAATTTAACCGGTTGACGTTGATTCGGTCAACCACCGGTCAAACGGTCACTGGTTAACATCCCTACTCTGTACCATGGATTCCTAGTTTCCTTTGTTCCAGCTAGGTCGTTTTTCCCAATATCAGTACTGTGGTACTGTCTCTCTGCCTTTGGAGAATTTTAGCTTTTTTTTGTGTCCCCTTCCTCCTAGAGTGGTCCAGCAGCTGAAAGTTGCCCCAGTGAGGATCCCTTGCAGTCTTCTGTAGCCCAAAGGCATCCTGCATCTCTCCCAAACACACCCCCAGGACCCTCTCGCTCCTGTAGACTAAAGCATGATTCTGGAGAGTCCACCATCAGCAGCTTGAGCACAAGTACAGCAGCAGAGTCTAAACCCTCACCCAGTTCCATTCACACCCTCTCAGATACACACACAGGTGGGGAAATCCAAAGTCTCAATTTCCATTTATTGCTAGAACCATAAATGTGAAGCCAAGGTAACTGGTGGCCTCAGTTATTTCCTTAGAAATAAAAACAGCAAAGCAAGTACCACTTGTAAGATATTCAGAAGTAAGTAGATGTATGTGACAAAGTTTGGGGAGTGGATATCAGCCACAGAAATACTAGGTTTAGAGGATATCAGCTACAGAAACCTCATAGAAACAGTTATCAACAACTTTCCTGAACTCTGACCTTTCCCTTGATTCATTGCTGTGTCATAGCAGAAGCCAGGCTCTTTCTTCCACTCCACTGTGTTGACATTTATAGCTAACGCTAACTGCTAGGTAGTTAAACTCAAAGATGGCTAAAAGATGGTTACGCAGGTCCGATTTTTCTGACGTGCTCTGGGGATAATAGGATTAAAATGCCCCATCCGTCTACCTTCACGGAATGGATGGACGACATGAAGTTGTAGTCTGACGTCAGCGATGTTGACGGTCAGTTATTTTATCCTTACTGAGGGCATTGATGGCAAGGAGCTAAGGAACTACAAAAGCATGGAGGCATGCAGTTATCTACAAGGTAATAAAATTGGCAAAACTGTGTAAAAGAGGACGAGTTTGTTTGCTTAAGGCTGAGGTTGAGCCTAGCCAGAGCTCCAAAAAAAAAAAAAAAAGGGGAAGTCATGCAGCAGCTATCATCTGGAAGGTAGGCTGTGTCAGAGTAGAGTGATTTGTATTGGTTTACTAATAATGGAAGTTTTTTTATATATTGTAAGCTGCTTTGGACAAAAGCGTCTGTCAAATACCATATAGGCTCAATATGTATATGTGCGTAGACTCGAAGCAAAAGCTAGGAGAGAAGCATAGGCTAACCTTTTTAATGCAGATACAAATGCTGTCAAACTTTGGAAACAATAAACATACCATACTTAATTGTCTATGTATTTGTCCAAGCTTTTTCAACTTCTTAACTACCCTGATCCTTCCAGATATTGGGTGGTATTTGTAGGCTATTTGTTTACACTAGTACTTCAGCACTGGTTGCTCTTGGATTCTCTTGGCTACCTCGGCTACGTGCACTTATTGTGAGTCACTTTGAATAAAAACGTCAGCTAAATGACTAATGTAGTGTAATGTTTGAATAATGTACAATATCTAAACAACAATTACATAGAATTAATGTTGATTCAGGTCCAAAATGCAGTAGTTAGTGGAAAGACAGGAATCGTATATGCAGTGTATGGAGTCTGTTTGTGCTTAAAACAGATTCCATTCCTAAAATCTTTAAGCTTTCGTGAGTTGTTTGTGCACCCGACGACGGCACACGGTGAGCCAGAAAAACACATAATTTAAAAAGACGTTATCCTCTGACAAAAACATGGTTGTCGTAGCTAGCTCTGCTCGGCTACGTTTGGCTCCCTCAGCCTCGGCTGCTTGGATAAACCAGAAATCAAAGACTGACATCTGGGAGAGGTGGGTGTCATGGCGACCCCCATTTTCTCTCGCAGGAAAGCTGTGGCTAGAACATCAAGTTCATAAACATCATATAGTTGAGTTATAATGTATACAAATGCTGTGTAATACAGGATCAGTATTTACGGACGTTATGTACGGCAATCCACTGAGCCATGTTGAGCAATGTATTAGTAATGGTGCAAGCAAAGAATTGCTTCTGTCAGGAATACTCGGTCACTAACTGGCTGTATCATGATTGTTATTGTGTGAGCGAGCTTTATAGCATTTACACAATATGGCTAAATGTTTCTGGACAGCACCTGACCCTCACACTTGTGAATGTGAATGTTTTAATATCGTATTCCAGCCTTTGCTGCTGTGATAACATCCAGTCTTCTTGGAAGGCTTTCTACTGGATTTTTGGAGTGTGACTTTAGGGATTTGTCCATTTAAGCCACGAGCAATTGGTGAGATCAGGCACTGATGGTGGTCACGAAAACCTGGTGTGCAGTCGGTGTTCCGTTCCATCCCAAAGGATGTTCAGTGGGGACAGTTTGGGAAAGAACCACAAATGGGTGTAATCAAGTGTCCAGAAACTTTTGGTCACTCAGTGTATATTTGGGTCGTTATCAGTTCTGTTTGCTCGAACAGTTGCAAATGACAAAATGATTGTACATGATGAGGGAGTAATTTTGTGTCTTTTGTGCATGAGTGTAGCCACTTCAAACTCTCCTCAGAGGCGCAGAAGATCTCAGCGTCTCGCAACTTCCTTAGACCCAACCTGCCCACCATCACCACCCAGCCGGGATTCCAACCCCACCACACCACAGACTGACAATAGTCAGAGAGCAGGTACAAGATCCAAAATCATATGCACACACAATCAGGGATCGGCAAGTAGTACTCTTCAAGTAGCCTCTGTTTCTGGTGCCAGAACCTTCCCCTTTAAAAGCATTGAAACGTGCCATTAAAAATTGTTAATTTCACTAGAAATCATTGCATCAGGCAATTTAAATCCTAAATTTTTGGTACTGATACGTTCACCACGTTGCCTTTAAGTAAGAAAAAGAAAGAAAGCACAACTTTTATTCATCACACACTTGTGAAATTTCCTCTCTGCATTTAACCCATCTGAAGCAGTGAACACACACATGCACAACAGGGCTTTACATTAACTTTTTTGCTCACTGGCCACTGTGGCTAGTGGTTTTCCCGAGTCACTAGCCATTCAGCCTTTTCACTAGCCACAGTTTTGTTGCCAGGAAATCGCAGTTTTTTTCTTCACCATGATGCGTTAAAGTTTGGAAGATCTAGATTTAATTATGAATGGCCGCGTATAATGCATCTCTACAGTAGCACTCAAGTATTCAGCGCTGTTAAGGTAGCTCCCTGTATGAAAACATGTTCACTACTCCCTATAAAGAGTAGTGAACAGAGTATTTACAGAGTCTACCTGTAATGTGCAATTTTTCCGAGCCTCTCAATAAGGCAATTTTTCTATACTTTTTCACGGTAGATAATGCAAATAGCCCTCTGTATTTAATCTTTCGTTTGTCTAATTTTTATTTCAGTTTTATTTGTTATCTGTACAACATTTTCTTGCTACTGTAACACGTGAATTTCCCCGATGTGGGATGAATAAAGTGAATCTAATCTAAAGGGAATTACTATATTAGAGGACTATATATTGATGTTTTCGGACACTAGTCCGTCACGCTGGCATTTACGTCATTACTGTCACGCAATTAAAACATGCCGGATCAGTCGGCTGGTGGGTTTTCAAAATAATAAATACATGCATGTATTTTTGTGATAAATACATGTATACCGAGCGCATTTCCCACATTTAATAAATATAAAGTACCTGCATCTTTCAGTTCTTTTAAATCAAGGCTGAATACTGTATTCTTTGCTGCTGCCTTTTATTAAATCAAATTTGACTTTTAATTTGATTTTTCAGCGCGATCGCAATGCATGATGGGACATATTGCCTTGGTTAGTGACCATCGGTTGTACACTACTTTTCATGATACATTGTGGGATACTCATCTCATCTCATTATCTCTAGCCGCTTTATCCTTCTACAGGGTCGCAGGCAAGCTGGAGCCTATCCCAGCTGACTACGGGCGAAAGGCGGGGTACACCCTGGACAAGTCGCCAGGTCATCACAGGGCTGACACATAGACACAGACAACCATTCACACTCACATTCACACCTACGGTCAATTTAGAGTCACCAGTTAACCTAACCTGCATGTCTTTGGACTGTGGGGGAAACCAGAGCACCTGGAGGAAACCCACGCGGACACGGGGAGAACATACAAACTCCACACAGAAAGGCCCTCGACGGCCACGGGGCTCGAACCCAGGACCTTCTTGCTGTGAGGCGACAGCGCTAACCACTACACCACCGTGCCGCCCTGTGGGATACTTTGAATGCACTATATAGGGTGTAAATAATAATCCTCACTAAGGTTTCAGATAGCACTATAAAATGGTGTCCCCACTATATAGTGCCCTATATAGTGAGTAGGGAGCGATTTCGGACACAGGGTATGTCTTCCTGATGAGCAACACTTATCAAATCCTATGCTAGATCATGTTAACCCTTCTGCTAGAAATCAGTTTTTCTGTGTAATTCTGCCCTCATCAGTGACACGTCTGAATTTAGGGACCGCTACAAGTCCAGTACCAAAAGTCAACAAAAATCTGGCTCTCAAACTTCCTTTGACCCACAAAGCCGGAAATCCGAGTGAAGAGCGAGCAGACAGGACATGATGAAAGCATGAATTAAAGTTTCCATATGTTTTATTTTCAGCGTGTGTGTGGGGGGGGGGGGATATCTGATACTGTGGGACTGATTTTAAACAAACAAAAAAAAAAGTGACCAGTGATGTGGAATTCAAGTGGAAGAATACTTAATCTACCTGTTAGTCATCCTTAGCTCCTAAACATACCTCTGTCCACGTATATTTACCCCCAGCTGCTGTCTGTAGGTAAAGGAGGTGGATAAGGAAAACTGTGGTATTTCTTCTGCCAAAATGTTTTTGGTCTGTCATTTATATCCATGTAATTTACCTTAGTTAATGAAGTATTATTTTATTTCAGATGCTGACAGTAGTTGCTTGGTGAAAGCTGAACCCTCTTTAAGCAAACCAGTCACTGGTACTCCTCCATCCTCAGTTTCTTCTCCTGGAACTGCTCAGTCCACAGTCACTGAGAAGGAAGGAATGACTGACATGTTGCTCGTCAGTCATACATTAGTGGCAGAGAGTTTGCCGTCTGTTGTTGCTGGTAAGGTTGTGCTGATACCACAGAATGACTAATACTTTTTAGTTTAGAATAATCATGGTTTGGATTAAACAAGTTAATAGTAAATATTGGATGTCCTGTTCAGTCAGTTATATTCTTACAAATATCAGATTTTATCATTTTCAGTTCACTTCTCTTTCTCCTCTCTCTCGTCTATCACTTTAGCTGCTGGTCCAAAAACTGCTTCCAGGACCCATAAACCCAACAAACATGCCAGAGAGCCCAGTATGTAATGCCATTTCTATTTAATGTCAACCCCCTTTTTTTTTTTTTTTTTTTAAAGGAGTCACTTTGATGATTTTTCTTGCATGAAGTTGGCTGAGGATAAATAGAACTTTTAATTTTGATTCCTCACCATTTTTCTTCCAGTTATAAATACCAAGCGATCTGATGACCCCATGTCTCCTAATGAGTCTCTGGTTGATCTGGACCATAATAAGTTCAAGTGTCAAATTCCAGGCTGCTCTAAAGCCTTTCGGAAAGCCAAGCTGCTGGATTACCATCTGAAGTATTACCATAATAATGATAAAGAGCTGGAGAGTGAAGTATGTTCTCCTGAAAGAGGAGGCCGCACCAGGGCCACATCTACTTCTGTATCCACCAGCAGCTTAGTAGAGATACCAGACAGCAAGAGGCGCAGGACAGTCTCCACCTCCTCCTGTATGTCCAAATGTAGTTTGGGGAATATATAAAATATGTGCACTCCATACTCAGTTTATTTTGCTAAATATCTTTAACTTTATCTACATGTGCCTTTTGTAATCAGAATACATAACAGTACAGAAGATGCAGTAAACTTCAGTGTGTTTCAAAAAGTCTGATATTTGAGATGTAAATATCCCCGAAACTACATAGTCTAGGCAAATGAAACTGAACAGGCTTAATGTTGAGCAATATAAGATTTATTCCTCAATTTGAATGAGAAATTCAAATGTATGTGGATTCCATGAACAATTTCACAAATTTTCAATATTCACGAACCCGCTCGACCGTCTCTTCAGATGCTGGTGGTCGTCCAGATCCTTTTGCCCTGCACACACAGGCTTCCTCTTTGAACTTTTTGCGCCGTGTCCAAATCTGCACTGCAGTTGGTGCGTTTTTAGAGAATTCTCTCCTAAATGCACGCTGCACAGTCTTGTTTGACTGACTGACTGTGTTTGAGCGTACTCTAACACACAAAACGCCTTTTCTTTTCCAGTGAATGGCATTTCTATACCTAAAAAGATATAAAAATTTTGACCCGTTTCCACACATGCTGTTAAAATTTGAGGCCAACTGAACGAGAATTGGCAAAGTTATTCGATTGTGAAATGATATCAAATTTTTTGAAACACCCTGTATATCAGCTGACTTTTGTTTGTGGCATGCAAAACCTGTATACTGATTCTAACACTTCTCTGAGTGGTTGTTTATTTCTTTAATTTGTGTATTTGGCAGGAGCTTGAGCTGCACAATGTGTTTAATGCTATGATGCCTCTTTACAGCTCTGTCTTCTCAGGGACACGTATTACAGCTGGACTGTGCTGGCTCTTGTCTGAAGCCCCCAAAGTTCTGTAGGAAGAAGCATTCATCTGCCTCGGTCAGCTCCGACAGCACTGAAGTCTCACTGCCCCTTTTACCCAGAGAAAAGACTTTTGAGAACTTTAATGATAAGATCCTCACGAGGTTCACTGAGAAGGACAAACACCTGGATCAAGGTGTGTATTAATTACATACTTTAAGCTGTGTGAAACCAAGCTGTAGAGGAAAAAAAATTCATATAAATTTCTCAGATCAAAAATGTGTATGAAAAATTTATTTTAAATTGTACTGGTGTAGGAACACTGGCATGCTTATTGTAGGGTGACCAGATTTCCCGAGTCTGAAACCGGGACACTTTTGCGCGCGACCATGCTCGTGCACGCGCACTTTTTATTTATTTATTTATTTATTTATTTATTTTACGTAAACGTGACACTCAGAGAGGTGCTCTTATCATTTTGTTGAAGCTCACATTTATCAACATTTCACATGAAATAAAACAAACAGGCATTTTGTTATCTAGTAGCATAGTGGTATACAGATCAGTTAAATTATGGTCAGACAGCAGATTTTGTAATGGCTGAGAATAGGCCAGGCTATGTCCATAGGCCAAATTTAAACTGGTTTATTTCACCTGTTTGTGAGAACACCAAGAAGAATGCATATGCACATGTAGGCTATATCTCTAAAATTGTATGCACTATAGCATGAACTTAAAAAGTAGATATGTGACCTCAACATAGCCTAGGTCAGAATCAGCCTTACTAACCATTCCCCACAACTGAATGAATAAAGCAAGAAGATGTGTACAAAAGTGAACACTTTAATGGAAGGTGCAACAAGCTGTTCAACACAGCAATATGGCCAAACTGTCAGAATGGTATGTTAAACAGAAACAAAAAAGAGACAAGTGATTTGAGAATATATACTACGGAAGCCGTAGTATATATTTTTATTCACCTTGTTATCCCGAGATAACAACATAATTAATTCAGGATCTCGAGAAAACAACACAACTAATTCGAGATCTCGAGAAAACAAAACCGTTATTTCGAGATCTCGAGAAAACAAAACAATTATTTCATGATCTCGAGTAAACAGCTGAGAAATGGTTCATTCAGGTGCGCCAAGAGACTTGTGATATGCTGACTTTGGGGCTATTTCTCATTCTGTATAGACGCAACTTTGGTCATTAGAATGTCTGGAATAATCGATCACCTAATAAGGCAATATTTTGATCAGGGGTTGACACAGGGAGAGATTGCATTAAGTCTTTTAATAAGGGATAATTTCAAAATTAGTCCGCGGCACCTCCGCAGAAGACTGGCCCGGCTTCATCTCTACCGACGGAGATACAGTGATCCAGCTGAGATCATGAAATAATTTTGTTTTCTCAAGATCACGGAATAACGGTTTTGTTTTCTCGAGATCTCGAATTCGTTGTGGTGTTTTCTCGAGATCCTGAATTAATTATGTCGTTATCTCGGGATAACAAGGTGAATAAAAAAAGGAGCGCACAGCATTTGCACATAGGCTACCCAACTCAGTACAAGAACAAAGCACTTAGTGTGTGCAGTCGGCTTCGTGCGCATTGTTCTGCACCTCTCGGAGGAAGGGGTAGGTGCCCTGTAAATCTTTGGAAAAGGTACATTTTCTTTTCGGCATAATTGCTGCGGCATTACTGCTGCTAGCTGCTAGACAAAGAACATTCGCGCCAGTTAATGTTTATTTTATTGTTGCATGGCAACACGTTCTGTTGTCTGGAATAATGTGGCTAAATAAACACCCATGCCACAGGGCCAGGGGGCAGTAACCAGGAAAGTTTGCGATTCCTGTCAATTCATCAAAATAGTAAATGCAGACATTTCTCCGCTAATGATTCCCACGCTGCTCAGTCGCAAACGTCGCGAGTGGCAAAAACCGGGACATATCCGTGTCCCGACAGACTTTTGTCGGGACTCGGGACACACAACCCCAAACCGGGACTGTCCCGGTAAAACCGGGATGTCTGGTCACCCTAGCTTATTGGGAGATATCTCTCTCTCTCTACTATAATAACTTCTAGTGATAGATGTATCTTATAACTCTGTAGCTGTCAGCATTTGCAGCAATCATGTACACCAGGTGGAAGACTGCATTTAAGTGTTGTATGTGTGCCCCCCCTCCCCCCCCAGGACTATGTATGAAGCCTGAAAGGAAATTCAAAGTTGAAGAGAAATGTCAGCTAATCGGTAAACTCTTTGGAGCTGCTGCTATGTGTTTTGAGAGAATTTATCTTCGCACACTTTTTTTCATAATTTAATGAAATGTTGCTTCGTTGTCCTTTGTCAGGGAAAAAGAGAGATAAAGATCGCAGAGATAGAAAAGAAAAGGACCCTTTCAAACTCAAACAGAAGAAGAAGAAAAAGAAGAAGAAGAAATCCAAGCAGTACTGTAAGACATGGCAGCTCTGTAGTATTTTAAATTAGTTTTAGATTTTTTTTTGTTTGTTAGTTAATGTCCAGATTTATTGATTTTATTTAATAAATAATGCTCAATGTGTGGCATATTTTGCGCAGGTGAAGATTGAAGAAAAAGGCACTTTTACAATAGCAGTACTGTTAGACTGTTTTAAAGTGTTGCATGTTCAACCTGATCACTCTCCTCAGCTGAAATTATTTCCAGTTACATTTTGATTTGTTATTCTGATTGCCTATAAGTTGACGCAGCTCTTAGGTCCTGTCCACACGGCAACGGATTCAGGTGACTCTGATAAAATTGTTTATCGTTTCGGCCTGGCGTCCACACGGCACCGGCGTTTTGGGTGCCCCAAAACGAAATCTTTTGAGAACGGGTTCCAGAGTGAAAAAATCTGGCAACGGCGCCGTTGCGAAGTCGTCTGGTTGAGTAGAACGGATTTGTTTACGATGACGTCACAACCACATGACTGTCAGTGCTTCACGCCGGGTAGAAGTGTAACGAACTCGATGCGAGTTGTCAACAAATCCTATAACTTGGTTCATGAAACGCGCTTACAAAATATTTTCGCTGTGAATATTTACTGTGTAATGGTGCAAAGTGAGAGAGAGAGAGAGAGAGTGAGAGAATAGCCCTTAGGGCAGAGTCTTTAGTCCAAACACTGCGGAAGCAGTACCAAACCGCGCACCGCCCGTGCGCTTTCCAAAAACAAAAACAATCCCGCCAGCAAACATAGGAAAAAAAAAAGGGAGCAATCTCACCTCTTCAGATGTTGGTTTAAGTCCGACAATACATTCCTCAAAAAGGGCGTAGAAGAACAAAGTAATCCATCAACATCTCTCGTCTCGTCTTCTTCCGCTTATCCAGGACCGGGTCGCGGAGGCAGCAGTCTAAGCATGGAAGCCCAAACTTCCCTTTCCCCAGACACCTTGGCCAGCTCCTCGGGAAGAACACCGAGGCGTTCCCAGGCCAGCCGAGAGACATAGTCCCTCCAGCGTGTCCTGGGTCTTCCCCGGGGCCTCCTCCCGGGGGGACATGCCTGGAACACCTCCCCAGGGAGGCGTCCAGGAGGCATCCGAAAAAGATGCCCGAGCCACCTCAGCTGGTTCCTCTCGATGTGGAGGAGCAGCGGCTCTACTCCGAGCTCCTCCCGAGTGACTGTGCTTCTCACCCTATCTCTAAGGGAGCGCCCAGCCACCCTGCGAAGGAAACTCATTTCAGCCGCTTGTATCCGCGATCTTGTTCTTTCTGTCATTACCCAAAGCTCATGACCATAGGTGAGAGTCGGAACGTAGATCGACCGGTAAATTGAGAGCTTCGCCTTTTGGCTCAGCTCCTTCTTCACCACGACGGACCGGTAAAGCGACCGCATCACTGCGGAGGCTGCACCGATCCGCCTGTCGATCTCACGCTCCATCCTTCCCTCACTCGTGAACAAGATCCCGAGATACTTAAACTCCTCCACTTGAGGCAGGACTTCTCCACCAACCTGGAGAGGGCAAGCCACCCTTTTCCGGTCGAGAACCATGGCCTCGGACTTGGAGGTGCTGATTCTCATCCCAGCCGCTTCACACTCGACTGCAAACCGCCCCAGTGCATGCTGAAGGTCCTGGTTTGAAGAAGCCAACAGGACAACATCATCCGCAAAAAGCAGAGATGAAATCCTGTGGTTCCCAAACAGGATTCCTTCCGGCCCCTGGCTGCGCCTAGAAATTCTGTCCATAAAAATTATGAACAGAACCGGTGACAAAGGGCAGCCCTGACGGAGTCCAACATGCACTGGGAACAGGTCTGACTTACTGCCGGCAATGCGAACCAGACTCCTGCTCCGTTCGTACAGGGACCGGACAGCCCTTAGCAAAGAGCCCCGAACCCCATACTCCCGAAGCACCCCCCACAGAATACCACGGGGGACACGGTCGAATGCCTTCTCCAGATCCACAAAGCACATGTGGACTGGTTGGGCAAACTCCCATGAACCCTCGAGCACCCTATGAAGGGTATAGAGCTGGTCCAGTGTTCCGCGACCAGGACGAAAACCGCATTGTTCCTCCTGGATCCGAGGTTCGACTATTGGTCGAATTCTCCTCTCCAGTACCCTGGAGTAAACTTTCCCTGGGAGGCTGAGAAGTGTGATTCCCCTATAATTGGAGCACACTCTCCGGTCCCCTTTCTTAAAAAGAGGGACCACCACCCCAGTCTGCCACTCCAGAGGCACTGTCCCCGACCGCCACGCGATGTTGCAGAGGCGTGTCAACCAAGACAGCCCCACAACATCCAGAGACTTGAGATACTCAGGGCGGATCTCATCCACCCCCGGTGCCTTGCCACCGAGGAGCTTGCAAACCACCTCAGTGACTTCGGCTTGGGTAATGGACAAGTCCACCTCTGAGTCATCAGCCTCAGTCTCCTCAGTGGAAGACATGACGGTGGGATTGAGGAGATCCTCAAAGTATTCCTTCCACCGCCCGACAATGTCCCCAGTCGAGGTCAACAGCTCCCCATCCGCACTGTAAACAGTGTTGGCAGAGTACTGCTTCCCCCTCCTGAGGCGCCGGACGGTTTGCCAGAATTTCTTCGAGGCCGACCGATAGTCCTTCTCCATGGCCTCCCCGAACTCCTCCCAGTTCCGAGTTTTTGCCTCCGCAACTGCCCGAGCTGCAGCACGCCTGGCCTGCCGATACCCGTCGGCTGCCTCAGGAGTCCCGGAGGTCAACATGGCCCGATAGGACTCCTTCTTCAGCTTGACGGCATCCCTTACTTCCGGTGTCCACCACTGGGTTCGGGGATTGCCGCCACGACAGGCACCGGAGACCTTGCGGCCACAGCTCCGAACAGCTGCGTCCACAATGGAGGTAGAGAACATGGTCCACTCAGACTCAATGTCCCCCGCCTCCCTCGGAAGCTGGGAAAAGCTCTCCCGGAGGTGGGAGTTAAAGACCTCCCCAACAGAGTGCTCGGCCAGACGTTCCCAGCAGACCCTCACCATACGTTTGGGCCTGCCAGGTCTGTCCAGCTTCCTCCTCCGCCAGCGGATCCAACTCACCACCAGGTGGTGATCAGTTGACAACTCAGCCCCTCTCTTCACCCGAGTGTCCAAGACATAGGGTCAGAGATCAGATGACACGACTACAAAGTCGATCATCGACCTCCGACCTAAGGTGTCCTGGTGCCACGTGCACTTATGGACACCCCTATGCTCGAACATGGTGTTCGTTATGGACAAACTGTGACTAGCACAGAAGTCCAATAACAAAACACCACTCGGGTTCAGATCGGGGAGGCCGTTCCTCCCAACCACGCCCCTCCAGGTGTCACTGTCATCGCCCACGTGAGCATTGAAGTCCCCCAGTAGCACAATGGAGTCCCCAGTCTGAGCACCCCTCAGTACCTCTCCCAGGGACTCCAAGAAGGCCGGATACTCTATACTGCTATTTGGCCCGTAGGCACAAACAACAGCAAGAGCCCTCTCCCCAATCTGAAGGCGCAGAGAGGTGACCCTCTCGTTCACTGGGGTAAACTCCAACACATGGCGGCTGAGCTGGGGAGCTATAAGGAAGCCCACACCAGCCCGCCGCCGCTCACCACGGGCGACTCCAGAGAAGTGGAAAGTCCAGCCCCTCTCGAGGAGCTGGGTTCCAGAGCCCAAGCTGTGCGTGGAGGTGAGCCCGACTATCTCTAGCCGGTACCTCTCAACCTCCCGCATAAGCTCAGGCTCCTTCCCCCCCAGCGAAGTGACATTCCATGTCCCAACAGCCAGCCGCTGTGTCCGGGGATCAGGTCGTCGAGGCCCCTGCCTTCGACTGCCACCCAATCCACACTGCACCAAACCCCTACTGCTACCTCTGTGGGTGGTGAACCCACAGGAGGTCGGGCCCACGTCACCTCTTCGGGCTGAGCCCGGCCGGGCCCCATGGGCAAAGGCCCGGCCACCAAGCGCTCGCATACGAGCCCCAACCCCGGGCCTGGCTCCAGGGTGGGGCCCCGGCTGCGTCCTACCGGGCGACGTCACGGTCCTGGATTTTTTCTCCATAGGGGTTTTTTGGTGAACATGTAGCATTCAATTTATTCAGGACCATTAAAGAATTCTGGAGGATATCAGAATGTTGGCGTACCGGCTTCCATCTACCCCCATTCATTCCTCTTTCCGCGTCTTTCGTTTTACGCTACTGATTAATAATCAAAACTTTATGTGGCTGATGCTACAGAAGAAGGGGTTTATGCGCATGCGTCTACTTCTATTGTTCAGGTGTCTCCGATGGGACCGTCTTACAGCGCACGTAGAGGTGTGGCATGTGTATTGCATTGTTTTCAGCAAGCGTTGCGTTGCCATATGAACCTGAAATTTTACTGATCCGTTGCCCATGTGAACGCGATATTTAAAAAAAAAAAATCTCATTGCCGTTGTCGTGTGGATGTAGCCTTAGTATGAAGAACTTTAAGGCTTTGCCGACCGTGCCCTACAGTGAGCGGTTACACTTAAGCCCTCTGTCACCTTGGTAAACTGTCCATAAGCTTATCAAGAATTAGGAAAAGACACATCAGAACTACTGCATTAGCATTTGTACAAAGGTTTAACACTCGTCTCCTTCACCCAGGTTACTCTGATATGGAAGATGTCTCCTTGTCCTACTTGGAGAGATCAGCCTATCTACTTCATCACTCTTCCTCTAGCTCCTTTTCGAAACACTCAGCCTTCCAGTTTCCTCGTGCCATCCTGTCAGTCGATCTCACAGGAGAGAGTGAGTATTCAGGTTCTCTTATGGGAATCTTAAGAACCAGAAAGTCTTCTGGTGCTTAACAGATGTGTTTTTGCTTTTTCTCAATCACTCCTCATGTCTTGCCAGACCTATCAGACATTGACTTTTTAGAGGACTCCACCACAGAGTCTCTCCTGTTTAGTGGTGATGAATACAACCAGGATCTGGACTCTCTCACAATGGAGGATTTCCAGGATGAAGAGGACGACTCTACGAATGAGATTGTCCGTTGCATCTGTGAAATGGATGAAGAGAATGGCTTTATGATTCAGGTGGGCATGTGTGGAGTCTTGAGTACCTTGTAGCAAAAAAAACCGACGCTGTTTACTCTGAAGAAGTAATTATGGCTTTAACTGTGTCACAGAAGGGGCAGTCACAGGTTCTGTTAACAGGTTATGGAAAAGATTCGATTGATTTGATTTAAATCTACATGTTCTATCTGCAGCGTGTAGTGTAACCACTCGCCAAATGCGAGTTGTGAAATCTAATGGCAAGTAAAGATTGCCCCAGACTCGCCTTTCTCAGTGAGTGTGGTCAAAACAATGGGTTCCTACCTAGTATTCATGTAAAATCCAAGAAATATTTGACAAAAACTCCTTCCTTGTGCATGTTGCAAAACGAAACTGGAAATGACAGGAATCGGCGAGTGTCAATTTTGGGTGCGTTCGGCTGGGGCCGCTTGTGGGAAGAGATCGTTTTTATTAGACCAAATTATATAGAAAATCTATACCCACACAACTCGCACTGCCAGATATCCTTTTTTTGGGGGCCCCTGACGATTATGTGGGAGGTACATATAGGTTATTAGCTATATAAATCACAATTTAAGCACAAGTTTAGCATGGTAGACCCCCCCCCCTTTTTTTTTAACATCATTCCATCTGGGATCCCTGTCCTAAAGATTTTCAGCATCCAAGGTCAGTGTGCCAGTCCTGTCAAAACAAAAGGGTAAGTCAACACAGAAAATGATGAGAAATAACAAAATTATGAATGGAAATATGTTCTTATTGGATGAAAAAAATGATTAATTCAATGAAGGGTTTTTCGAAGATGATGATGATGATTTCTCTGAAGATGAAGTTTTTGGAAAAAAAAATTCCCGATTAAACGTCTTATCAACTTCTCATCTCATTATCTCTAGCCGCTTTATCATGTTCTACAGGGTCGCAGGCAAGCTGGAGCCTATCCCAGCTGACTACGGGCGAAAGGCGGGGTACACCCTGGACAAGTCGCCAGGTCATCACAGGGCTGACACATAGACACAGACAACCATTCATACTCACATTCACACCTACGGTCAATTTAGAGTCACCAGTTAACCTAACCTGCATGTCTTTGGACTGTGGGGGAAACCGGAGCACCCGGAGGAAACCCACGCGGACACGGGGAGAACATGCAAACTCCACACAGAAAGGCGCTCGCCGGCCACAGGGCTCGAACCCGGACCTTCTTGCTGTGAGGCGACAGCGCTAACCACTACACCACCGTGCCGCCCTTTATCAACTTTGTAAAGCAAAAATTGCTGTATGAACATTTACCTCTATAACGGGTATCTCCAGTTATGTGTATATGTTTATCAGGGCCGTACAAAGTGGGGATTCAGAAGAGTTTGTATATAGCAGAGGGGTGGTTTATCTACAAAAATGTAAAAAAAAAAAAAACCTCCAGGGATCTCATGGAGCGATTTGTTTTTCTAATACTCATTTAGTTAATATATAAAGGAGTTAAATTATATAGAGCTTAAGAATACTTTATGAACAATTGTCAAAATTGCCCCCCCCCCCCCCCCCTCCAAATTAAGTCATGTACGGGTCTGATACATGTGGCGAGTGTTTAACAGGTTTGGCGAGTGCTTCCTGAGAGAGAGAGAGACACCAAGCTTGGCGAGTGCTCAAAACAAAAGTTGGTCCTCTCTTTCTTTATTTAAAAGAGTCACTAGAGGGAGATCTAAGTCCATGGAATGAGTCCTGGAGATCCACCCGTTTGTTTGTTTGTTGTTTTGTTTGTTTAAAAGCTCAGACTTTGTTAGCTAATTAAAAAATGTCTGAGAATTAGAGTTGTATTATTACTTTTAGGGAGCAGCTAAGTGATAAACATGGGCACGTATTCACACAGTGCATGGTAGGGCCATTCTTTTGGACCACCTGTTTTCATTTTGAGTAAAATGTGGTGTCTTTGACTTGGAGTGGAATGAATGAGTGAATAAATGCATCAGTTCTGTGCTCTTAATACATTGTTTCTCTCCTTCAGTGTGAGGAATGTATGTGCTGGCAGCATAGTGTGTGTATGGGACTGCTTGAGGACAATATACCTGACCAGTACATTTGCTACATCTGTAGAGACCCACCAGGTAAATAAACCTCCCACAAGCACACAACTAAATTTCATGGAAGCTTTCTAAACGTATTCATTCACTGAGCACTTTATTAGGAACACTATACTAATACTGGGTAGTGTGTCACTTTTTTGCTCTCAAAACAGCCTCAATTCTTCATGGCCTTTATTCCACAAGATGTTAGAAATGCTCCTTTGAGATTCTGGTCCATGTGGCATGATTTTATCACACAGTTCCTGCAGATTTTTCAGGTGCTTGTTTATGCTGTGAATCTCCTGTTCTACCACATCCTAAAGGTGTTCTGTTTATTCAGATCCATGCTGATCTGAATGATTATCATGCTGGAAGTAGCCATGAGAAGATGGTAGATGGCAGGCATGAAGGGATGCACATGGTCAGCAACAATACTCAAATAAGCTGTGGCATTCAAGCAATGGTTGATTTGGTATTAACAGGCCCAAAGCATGCTAAGAGAACTTCCCCACGCCATTATACTACCTCCACCAGCCTGGGCTGTTGACACGGAGCAGGTTGTGCCCATGGATTTAATGCTACTGGTACCAAATTTTGACTCTACCATCTGTGTGCCTCAGCAGAACTTGAGATTCAGCAGACCAGGCTACATTTTTCCATTCTTGAACTGTCCAGTTTTGGTGAGCCTGTGCCCATTGCAGCCTCGGCTTTCTGTTCTTAGCTGACAGAAGTGAAACCCGACATGGTTTTTTGCTGTTGTAGTCCATCTGCTTCACGGTTCAACACACTGAGCATTCTGTGGTTATCTGAGTTACTGTAGCCTTTCTTTCAAATCGAACCAATCTGGCCATTTTACGTCAACCTCTCTCATCAAGAAGGCATATCTGTCTGCAGAACTGCCGCTTACTGGATTATTATTTTTTCTTTATTGCTCCATTCTGACTAAACTCTAGTGTGACTGTTGTGCAAGAAAGTCCCAGGAGATCAGCAGTAATAGAAATGCTCAAACCAGCCTGTCTGGCACCAACAATCATGCCACAGTCAAAATCACCGAGATCACATTTTCCCCATGTTCATGGTTGACGTGAGCATTTCAAAAAGCTGCTAGCCTGCATCTTCATGTTTTTTATGCACTGCAGCGCTGTCACATGATTTGGTTGATTTTTTTTTTAGATAATTGTATGAATGAGTAGGCTGTACTGGTGTTCCTGATAATAAAGTGCTCAATTAGTGCATGTCAGTCTAAAAGTAACTTTACCTCTTTGTAAGTTAGGAAAAAATTCAACACTTGACTGCTTATGGATTTCATAATTTGAAAAAAAAAATGCTCTAAATAATGTGAACTAATTTGTGCATCAGGACAAAGATGGAGTGCCAAGTATCGTCATGATAAAGACTGGCTATATAAGGGCCATATGTATGGCTTATCTTTACTGACGGAGAACTACTCGCATCAGAACGCTAAGAAGATTGTGTCTACACATCAGTTACTGGCCGATGTGTACAGTGTTAAAAAGGTGCTTCATGGCCTACAGCTCAAGCTGGACATATTACAGTAAGATAATTTATTACTGAGTCTGTATGAACTAGTGAGGCAGAAACATAAAATGGAAAGAACAGCTGGTTCTCTGTCTGCACATTTGCAAGCATGTGCGGTCCTCGTGTGTAGATATTTGCAGAAGTGTCTGAAGGTACACGTAATGTGAATGTATGCACAAGGGGGCGTTATCACATGTGAGAAAACAGTGTACAGAAAAGAAATCTTTTGTTTGTCTGTAGTAGACCATAAGTTGTATAGTTTCTTGGAGTTGCACCTTTTCTGCTAACCAGTCAAACTCTGCTCATTTTGGATATTGCTCTGGTTCTGACTTGAGCTGAGAAACCCAATGCTACCAGACACACTTCCCTGCTTAACTAATCAGCGCTTGCTTGATGTAAAGGACCACTGATTTGCAGAACAGATTTGAAGAACATTTTAGGAAGTTTTGTCTGTTTTGTAATGTTTACTTACTCTCAGGCCAGTGCTTAAAGCTTTTCTTACTTTTGAATGATATGGGCTTGGTTTTTAACTTTTTTTTTTAATTTTTACTCCAAAGGAATAAACACAATCCCAGTTTACACTTATGGGCTCGTTCTTGGGTGAACTCGGATGAGGATCAACCTATGGGTGGAGTTCCAGATTGCATCATGTTTCAGCAGCGCATCAACCAGAACTTAAATCCTGAAACTTATATCACCAGTGAACACAGCTACCAAAAGCCTTCTGGCATGGGCCACCAACACAAACATGAGCAGGGCTTCCAAACTGCCTCTCAGACACTACAATTTATACCAAAGGAGGAGGAGGTTAGTTTGATGGTCACTTGTGAGCTTGAAATCAATATCGGGGAAAATTGGGGTAATGCATTCCATTGATATGATAACTCTGATCAGCCTCCATCCCAACAAAAACGTCTGTGACGTTATCTAGAGTTAATTGTTTATATTCCTGAACACACAATATATACAGGGTGTTTAAAAAATTTTGATATCACTTCACAATCTAATAACGTTGCCAATTCTCATTCAGTTGACCTCAAATTTTAACAGCGTGTATGGAAGCGGGTCAAAATTTTGTGTGTAATGTTTTTTGTTTATCTTTTTCGGTATAGAAATGCCATTCACTTGGAAAGACAAGGTGTTTTGTGTGTTAGAGTACGCTCGAACACAGTCGAACAAGACTGTGCAGCGTACATTTATGAGAGAATTCTCTAAAAATGCACCAACTGCAATGCAGATTTGGACACGGCACAAAAAGTTCAAAGAGGAAACCTGTGTCTGTGTCTCAGGTGACACGCATATTGAAAATTTGTGAACTCGTTCATGGAGTCCACATACCTTTTGAATTTCTCATTCAAATTTTGAGGAATAACTCTTGTATTGCTCAACATTAAGCCTGTTCAGTTTCATTTGCTTAGACTATGTAGTTTCTGGGATATTTACATGTCAAATAATAATATATAAAATTTTTTGAAATATTTTTTATTATTATTATTATTATTCAGTTCATGTTGTGTCAGCTAGAGATTCTACTGTTAACTGAGTAAACTGAAATATCTCCCACTCCAGGTGTCGAGTCTGATGCTCTGTGTGTTTGGGTGCAGGTGAGCAGTGCTATCTCATTGTCTGGCTGTGTGAGTGAGAGCGGATTGGGGCAGGGGGAGCCGGCCAGAAACTGTCTGCAGTGGCAGATGAACCTCCTCACACACATTGAAGATGTTCAGAACCAGGTGGCTGGCCGCATGGATCTTATCGAGAAGGAACTAGATGGTGAGTTTATCAATAGTTTCTATAATAGACGGTCATGTACAGTAAATGTCCTTAGGGCAGTATGATGGGAAGGCAGGTCCTGCTGGTGCTTTATAACTCCGTGGTTTGAACCCGATCTTCTGTTATTACCTGTGCAGAATTTTGCATGTTCTCCCTGGGTTTGCATGGAAACATGCCAGGTTGATTCATACTCTATGAAAGATGTGTATGAGTGTGGGATTCCCTGAGATTCCTCCAGGATATATTCTTGCCCTGCAGCCAGTGTTTCCAGGATCCATAGTGTCCTAGCCTAGGATAAAGCGGTTTCTTGAAAGGTAGACTGCCTTTCAGATATTTCAAGTTTAGGTCATAAAAAGAATTTTCCCTGACACCCAGGTTTTCTTCAGTGGACCAAAAGCTACAAAAGAATCAAAGGCTTCCAATTTTATTAGGGGTGTTTTTTTTTTTTTTTTTTTTTTTTTTTTGTTAAATAGAACAGTTAATGAATTTAGGGCCACGTAGCTGAAACTGGAAAGACCGACTACAGTAAGAAAAGACTGTTGCGAAGGAAAGGAAATGCAGGACCAAACTAATCAGGGGCGGTCCTGGGGGCGGTCCGACCGGGCAGCCGGCCGGGGCGGCATCGCGGGGGGGGTGGCACGAGCGCGGGCGTGAAAAAAAAAAAACGGTCCCAAAAAAAAAGGTCCCCCAAAACCCCCCCCCCGAAAAAAAAAAACAAGACGGGCGGGGGGGGTGAACATTTTGGATGGGGAAGCCCAATACCAAAGTTGCGCAGGTGACGTCATCAGTGTGTGTGTGTGTGTGTGTGTGTGCCTAACTTGTCGTAGCCCCATAATATGCACAATCCCGCCAGCGGAACGTTGTACTAGTCATCAAATCAAAAAGACTTTACTACCATAGTACTACACTACTATGACATTACACAGAGTCTTAAGTAATACATTACGACTTGATCATTGCCATTCTGGTAACAGCAAATTTATAACGGGCTGTGTCCGCGACGTACAACACACGACGAGAAATGTTTAAACAACCATGTAAAGCTGTTAACATTCTGTTGGCTAATACAGAGCCCAACGCGGGGGGCGGCACGAGCGCGAAAAAAAAAAAAAACGGTCCCAAAAAAAAAAAGTCCCCCCCCCCCAAAAAAAAACCCCGAAAAAACAAAACAAGACGGGCGGGGGGGCGCGCCAGCAGGGGGTTTCGCCCGGGGAGTAAATCACTCTAGGATCGCCACTGAAACTAATAAATATCGTTGGTCAGTGAGTACCTCGGTGTGATCAGCTGTTCGTTTAGTGACAGAATGATGTAACTGTCAGTGCATGGTCAAAGGTAAACCTGTAGATGGCAGTAATGCAACACTGGATGCCAGCTGCCGTAAAACCCAAAAGATGAAGAAGAAGCTGAAGGTAAACCTGCGCACATGGATTTCCTCTGTCTGCTTGACTGCACAAAGTGAGTAATTTCATGCACATTATTTGCTAGGGAATCCCCTCAAATTAAATAACTTCCCAGCCACAGAATGGCCTGTTTTTTTTAATAGATATTACAGAAATATATATCACAATGACCAAATTTCAGAAGGAGCTAAATTTCACCGATTTTTTTTATGAAATCGAAAGGCCGTCTAGTTTTAAAGAAAAATAATGTGCTTATAGTTGGTGCATGATAAATTATGCTATTTTTCTTCAGTAATCAGAGTTCCCTCTGGATTTTAAAAAATAAAGGCAAAGAAGTAGTATTCACTTTTTCTGAGTCTGTATTTTTTTTTTTTTCCTTGGTTACCAACTTATCAAACTGGACTTAATACAGGTTTTTACCAACCAAACTGGCACAATTCTAATATTTGTACAGATACAGCTAGGCCTCTCCATTACATATAAAATTTGGGCTCCACTCCAGTCTCTAATAAGAGAGACTTGATTTTGAGAACCCTGTGCACCATCAAGCTAAAATAAACCTCTAGTTTGAGCTTATTTAAGGTTCTTTTAGCATGGAATTGTTCAAAAGAGGTATTAGGACTCCCTTTAGCCTTTACTTCAACACAAAACTTCATTTACAATTGAACAGGGCCGAGAAGACTCTTGGAACAACCAACAGTGAAGGACTTCAGTCTTCCTGTCGATTCATGAACCAAACACAGAATGACAGTGTGCTTTTTATTATACGTTAGCCATGGGAACGCAACACGCCACATCCCCTGAAACGTAGCTTCCTTCTGTCGCTTGCCACAGCTGGTCGCGCTTTCACTTTGCGGTGTTTTTTTTTTTTTTTAAACCGACCCCTGTGTTACTGACACTGTGCTCAGGGAGGGTAGGGGCTCTGAGTGTGCTTCCCCTGTGGCTATTTTGGCCCTTAAATCATCAGCACTTGAAGAAGCCCAAAAAACTTGATCAGCTTAAACTGCACCACTGTTTGGTTCACACAGAGATAATTACACCACCACACCAGGCTGATTAAGACGCTTTGCGATTTGGTCATTGTGTCGTCGGGTATTGGTAAAATTATTATTTTTTAAAATTTATTTTAAATTGGTCACAAGCATGTGTTAATTGTTTACATTCTGGCTTCCTGCCATCACTTCGCTGGAGTTGGATTTTGGCAAACGTAGGTATTTGTGGAGGGATTTCTAGAAAAGATGACTTATGATGATGATGACCAATACATTCGTCACTGTGGTGGCTGCTAGTAATTTTCTCTTCGTCACTGATGGGTTATGTTCGTCAGTGAGGAGTGTGACGAGCGCCAGCGGGAACTCTGCTTCTGTTATTAACAGGTTTGCATGGAAACATGCCAGGAGGTGGATTACTACTCTATGAAAGAGGTATGAAAGATTGTATGAGTGTGGATTACCTGAGATTCCTCCACGGTATATTCTTGCCTTGCAGCCACTGTTTTCAGGATCCACAGTGTCCTTGCCAAGGATAAAGCAGTTTCCTGAAGATGAGTTAAAGAGAATAATGTGCTTAAAACTGATGCATGATAAATGATGCTGTTTTTGTTCCTTAAGCATTCTGGCCAGTTATATGGCTACCCTGACCTCACTTCCTGCACAGTGTACTTCTGGTTTGGCTTGTGTGGTTTCTGACTTGTTTTATTCGAGTAAAGCTCTTTATCCTGTGGTTATTTCGATTTTGTTTTTCATACACATAATGCAAAATGCGTGGTGCTTTTTCATAATCCTGACAACTGCTAACTATGTTTTTTGTTGTTTTTGACCCTACTCCTGCTGTGGGTTCAGTGTTGGAGAGCTGGTTGGATTTCACAGGAGAATTGGAGCCTCCAGATCCTCTGGCCAGACTGCCTCAGCTTAAATGGCGAATAAAACAGCTGCTGACAGACTTGGGGAAAGTGCAACAGATGAGCACAATGTGCTCTGTGTGAGCATGGTCGCAGGTTGGAGGCAAACACTTAACGACTGTGTATTTGTCAAGATCTTTCGGGCACAACCGCACATACTTGCAGAACCTGCACAATGCCTACTGCGAAACAACACCGTTAAAGTGTAGATGATTTTCCTGTGCAATGGTTGTTTCTCCACTAAGCAGTAACAGAACTGTAGGAGGAGCAAGAGCTGTGTTCCTAATAAAGGTCTAAACCACACAGTATTCAAGTGCTTACTGTCTCAATAACGCATGAAGATGAGGACAATGTTCACATTATCAGCTTATTCAAATCAACGTAGTGTATTGCACCACCACTCACAATCAACAGGTAATTGAAAATATCTTTGAAAAATAAAAAAAAATACATGAGCAAAGTGGAGTTGTTCATCTCTTTTTAGAAATGCTTCTCAGAATAATATTTCACACAAAGGCACACGCATAGTGCTGTAACAGAAGATTTAGAAGGGATTCATCTTTGTGGTTTTTAACTGGTGGTTTCTAGGAGGACGGGAAAGAAAGAAAGAATGGTTCACAAGTACTGTGTGTGTTTGTGTTTCTGAAATGTATTTGGGAGAAAGTCATGTTTCTCAGCTCTTATTCGTACCACCATTTTGAGTTGTTCAAATATTGCGTATAAAAATACCACGTACCCAGACTTTCTTTGAGCGAGTCTAAATACAGGTTAACTAAACCACCACAGATTAAATTTGCGATTATAAAAACTGACAGTGTGTAAATTAATAGTCAGGTTCAGAGATTCTCTATGGCAGTGTCCACACAATTCTGAATAATTCACTTGGTTGTTTGCAGTACTTGTAGTTCCAATGGATTGTTCAGCAGGATCAAGTAATTTGGTCCAGGCAGCTAGTCCAGAATGAGTGTGTATACCTTTTGGGGTGTTTTTTTTTGGGGGGGGGGGGAGGGGATCTTATCCGTTATCATCTTAACTTCCAACTTCTTGCTTCTGAAAAGCTTTGAGTGTCATTTTGATTGTCCCCAGTGCAGTAAGCTAGTGTGGAGCTGAAGGTAATTGCATTTAACAAGGATGTTTGTGTGGGTTTATTTTTAAATGTGTACATACTGCTTCTATGTACTGTAAAGGACAGGAAAGAAAGCAAGGCATAGTAGGAAAATATATACTTGAACACGTCTGTTTATTCAACATTTATATTCATGTGTATAAAAGTGTTTAGACCTGAAGTTGATTTTGAGATACCAGCTGTACATTAGAGTTTATTTAAAATCTTGATGCAACTAACTTTATGTACTTCAATAAAAGGATATTCTGACTATATACTGTTTATGAAGTCATCCCTATTTACATATCAGTTTCACTGTGCTCTAGATTGCTGACTGCATTTACAGTTGAGAGTACAATGCTTTCCATGATTACTTTTTCACATTACTCTGCCAAAACACTCAAGCTCACATTCAGGAACTGGATTATTCTAAACAATAATATACTCAGTCCACTTTATTAGGGACACCTGCACATTTGTGCAGTTATCTAATCAGCCAATCATGTGGCAGCAGTGCAGTGCATCAAATCGTGCAGATACAGGTCAAGAGCTTCAATTAATGTTCACTTCAAACATCAGAATGGGGTGTGGTGTGTGAGATATCTGTGTATAGTTGTTTGTAACAGATGGACTGGTTTGAGTATTTCAGAAACTGATGATCTCCTGGGGTTTCCACACACACATAACAGTCTCTAGAGTTTACACAGAATGGTGCCAAAAACATTTGAGTGAGCGACAGTTCTGTGGGTGGAAACGTCTTGTTGATCACAGAGGTCAGAGGAAAATTGCCAGACTGGTTCAAGTTTCCAAGAAGGATATAGAAACTCAAATACTATAAAAAGCCATAGCCTAAAGGTTAGAGATGCAGCTTTGGGACCCAAAGGTTATTGATTCGATTCCCTGGACTGGTAGGAATGGCTGAAGTGCTATTGAGGTAAGACATCTAACCCCCAACTGCTCCCCAGGCTGCTCTGGGTATGTTGTATGTCTCTCTGGATAAGCGCATCTGCTAAATGCCTGTAATGTTTAATATAATATAATCAATCACTCTTTACAACATTGGTGAGCAGAAAAGAATCTCAGCATGCACAAAACCTCAAACCTCAAGGTTGATACACTACAATAACAGAAGACCACATTGGGTTCCACTCCTGTCAGCCAAGAACAAAAAACTGAGGCTGTCATGGGCACAGCTTCACCCAAACTCATTCTTGGCTGACAGGAGTGGAACCTGGTAGGGATCTTCTGCTGTTGTAGCCCATTCACCTCAATTTTTGATGTGTTCTGAGATGCTTTTCTGCTCATCATGGTTATAAAGAGTGCTTATTTGAGTTACTATAAACTTTTCAGCAGGAAAAACCTCTTGCAGGATGTTTTTTGTTTGCCACACAATTCTGTGTAAACTCTAGAGACTGTTGTGTGAAAATCCCAGGTCGGCAGTTTTGGAAATACTCAAACCAGCCCATCCAGCACCAACTTCCATGCCACAAATAAAGTTCATAGCTTTTGCACTTTTTTCCCTTTTTCATGTTTGTTTGATTGTGGAGCTCTTGACATGTATCTGCATGATTTTATGCATTGTGCTGCTGCCACATGATGGCTGACATGATTTTTTTTTTTTTCCATTTTGGTTTACCAAAAGTTTGCTTTTGGGCCTCAAGACATAATGAAATTGTGGTGGAACATCATGAGTAAACATCCCTAAATCAATAAACAAACATACTAATAAAGGAGATCTAGGTTAGCAAGTGAAAAATGGCCACCAAAAGTGATGGCTACTAATGACACTGATGTCAAAGCATTTCTTAAAGCAAAAAAAGTGTTGCCAGGCAAAACAAACCTTGCTTGGCAATACTTATTTTATACCTATATATTGATAATGGTAATATTTCTCAAGGTCAAAGATCGTGGTGCCAAATGAAAGCCCATATGGCACTTCCTATAAGTTGATGATGGTAAATATCTGTCTACCATCAACCGTTTTCAAGTTACAGCCTTCTGAAAATCCATGACCTTGAGTTTGACCTTTCGAGGTCACTCAAGGTCAAAGATAATGGTGCCATATGGGAGTTCCTATATGCTCCTAAGGGTAAATATTTGTCTAACGGCAACCGTTTGAGTTGTCATGGAAAATGTTATTTTGACCGAAAGGTTGATCCGCTTGCCCCCAAAATTTAACGAAGTAATCTATGAATCATTGCCCACCTACCCTGAAAACTTGAAATCAATTGGTGCAACCGTCTAGATGCTAGATTGTTAACAGACAGACACACAAACAAACAAATCGCACTGATTACAATAACTCACCCTGCTTACTCTGCCATGGGCAAGGTTAAAAAAAAAACGAAAAGTAATATCCATGGACAGGGGGAAGACATGTCTACAATAAAAATGCATGCAATAAGAACTTTGAGAATAAGTTTATGTGAATGTTTTTAGATACAAGTAAATGGGGGGAAAAATGAAAGTTTAAAACTATGCTTCATAGTCAATATGAGATTTCCTTCAGGGTGAGAAAAGGCACTGATGCATGAATGAACCATTTACATATGGTTAAATTTGCATGAGCAGTTCTCCCAGCCCCCAACCACTGTTGACCTGCTGATTATCCTCATCGTGTATGAAAAAGAAAATATGTATGTTCACTACTTAAATATTGGACGTCAATCCAACATACCTGGTCCTGGATGAGGTCACCTACCTGACTGAGCTTTTCTTGTGAAGTGGCTACCATGATTTAAAAAAAAAAAACACTCCAAGTTACAAGCTTGACTGCTCACTTCATCATGGTGTACGATCCTTAAGTGCTTGAAACATCCAGAAGAACTAAATGTTTTAAGAGCATAGAGGTCAGAGACTTCTGAAGTGCCATACAGCAATGACAGTGCAGATCCACATTGTATATAAGGCTGTGATGCAGCTGCTCTCAGTGGGTACGTACTTGTGTTGGAAAAGGAGCAGGTGCAAGATGTACCTCTGTTGCTTTTTGGTTTTGCTGAGCAGCTTCCGTTTTACTCAGTGCAAAATTTCAGGTAAGATTATACCTGTATATCTCATCTCATCTCATTATCTCTAGCCGCTTTATCCTGTTCTACAGGGTCGCAGGCAAGCTGGAGCCTATCCCAGCTGACTACGGGTGAAAGGCGGGGTACACCCTGGACAAGTCGCCAGGTCATCACAGGGCTGACACATAGACACAGACAACCATTCACACTCACATTCACACCTACGGTCAATTTAGAGTCACCAGTTAACCTAACCTGCATGTCTGTGGGGGAAACCGGAGCACCCGGAGGAAACCCACGCGGACACGGGGAGAACATGCAAACTCCACACAGAAAGGCCCTCGCTGGCCACGGGGCTCGAACCCGGACCTTCTTGCTGTGAGGCGACAGCGCTAACCACTACACCACCGTGCCGCCCCATACCTGTATATCTACTTACCTATTCCTTGTTTATTTATAGTATTTATGAGGAACACAAACTTTGAAACTCTGAGCTATGGCATTATTTCTGAGAGTAAGAGTTGATGCTGGATGCAGTTCACCCTGTTACCCTGCATCATTATGGCCAACAGTTTGTGGACACTTGACCATCAGTACCCATAAGTGCTTGTTGAACATCTCATTTCAGATTTATTCCCCTCTTTGCTGTTATAATAACCTACTTTTTATTATAAGGCTTTCCACTAGATTTTGAAGTGTGACTGTGGGAATTTAATCATTTAGCCTAAAGAGCATTAGTAAGTTCAGGCACTGATGTTGGATGAGGAGGCCTGGGCTGCAGTCAGTGTTCCAGTTCATCCCAAAAGGTTTTCAGTGGGGTTGAGGTCAGGGCTCTGTGCAGATCACTCAAGTTCTTCCTTTCCAACCTGGGCAAACCATGTCTACATGGATCTCACGTTGTACGCAGGAGCATTATCATACTTGAACATGTTTGAAGGGAAATTGTAATACCTCAGCTTATAAAGACATCCTGTACAATTGTGTGTTTATGACTTTGTGGTAACAGTTTGGCGAAGGCCAACATATGGGTATGATGAGAAGATGTCCACAAACTTTTGCTCATTATAGTAAAAATCAGTGCATTAGTGATGGGAGTGTAGTTTAATTCTTGGATGAACAAGAATTGTGAATATCTCTGCTCTAGAGTACCAGTTGGAGTCGGAGGTTAGGAGTCAGTGTGAACAGCTGAGAGCTGTTGGAGCGGCACAACAGCACGACCACATTCCCCAGTGCTCAGAGGATGGTCGCTACAGGTGCTCTAAGTGAACTGAATGAATGTGCTGATGATCCATTTTTATTATAATTGAGTGAAGCAAATGCTCATCAGTGACTAAACCTGTTTGAGATGTATTAGACCTGACCTGAAGAACGTGTGTGACGTGTGTGTCTGTAGACATGTGCAGTGTAATCGTCTTGGGGAGTGTTGGTGTGTTAATGGAGATGGAAGTGAAATTCCTGGGAGCCGGCAGAACACATCTGTGGTGCATTGTAAGTGGTTCAAATGTTAAATATACTTAAAGATAGCCATTATTAAGCATCTATGATAGTTTGTATAGAGTTTGGGTGATCATCTGGATGTGCTTTCTGGCCAAATGTATTAGTTTTCCTTTTCCTGTTTCCCATTGCACACTGGTGTACCCACTTGAACATGATCAAACAACACTGTTGTGCCTCAGGTCTGACATCATGCCAGCTGCAGAGACAGAGGGCATTGCTAAGCCAAGACACTGATCTGGTGCCCCAGTGCATGGAATCGGGCGAGTACCAGCCTGTTCAGTGTGATGGAGCTCTGGGCCAGTGCTGGTGTGTGGACCTGGAGGGCATGGAGATCTATGGCACAAGACAGAATGGCAGGCCATTACAGTGTGAGTGGATTGTTAATTCAGTTACAGTACATTTGTATGCAACTGCAAGTCACAAGCCGAATTGAAAAGAAACTACAGGATGCATTTGCAGACAATGATATATTGGCATTATTATGTATTTATTTTTAAAGTATGTTCACATGTTCACCAGTCTGTTTGTTTTAGGCTTTTAGTTAAAGGCTGATAGAGCAAAGAGTATCACATGGATGTTGGAAAGAGCTGTATCTGCATTTATTAAATCCACTCTCTTGCTTGTGTGCATGTAACCTATCAATCATACTGATAGCCTTAATATTTTTATCATTAATTTTAGCCTTCACTGAAGTAGAACTTGGAAAAAAAAACAATCTGACATTTTATGTGTGGGTGGCATCTCTGCTTTAGAAGCTTTACTACAAGTCTACTTGAGTCTATTCTGATTGTGCATTTTCTCAATTAATTTATGCAAAGAATAGTTTAAATTATAGAATTGGCACAAAGTTACACCACAATTTGAACCACTTATTAGTGGAGCAGAGCCCCATAAGATAAATAAATCAACCTGATTTTTGATGGCTTTAAACATATGCTATCTGTCTGTCCATATGTACGAATGACAAACGTGTACCACCACAGGGAACCTGATCGTAAGTGCAAGGCAACGTATCTCAAACACTCGATCACCAGACAACAAAATTTGTATCTTTATTTACACAAGATAGTTGGGTTTTTATCCAGTGCTTATTTTTAATTTGCTTTTTAAAAAATAATGTGGGATTATTTACTAATACATTTTATGGAAAATATTCATGACAGTTTCATAGAAAACTAGTTAAAAAGTTTTAAAACAGTTAGTCCACTAACATGTTGGACAGTTGACAGTCTCTGTCATGTAAGGGCGATAGACAGATATAAGTGTAGGAAGAGTTTTATTGAAAACACGTTAGCAAACAAATCCAAAATGTAGACAAAAACAGAGTCGAAAAACAGGCAGTGGTTGAGTGAGGCACAGACAGAATATCAGAGGTAATACAATCCTTGCAGTCCAAAAACACAAACAGGGTCAAAACTAGAAAAACAATCCAAAGCACAAGGCTTTCACAAAGTCTGTGTGTCCTTATATGTATATGCTGTGATTGCACTCTAATCAGGAACAGGTGCATGGTAATTTGTCCTGATGGCGTGCGTGCACTTTACAATCTGCAGCTGCTTGCTCAGAACTCCAATGTGTGTGGATGTGAGAGATATAACCAGACAACTGTTTGACATACTGTATCATGGTTGATATTCAATCGTAACTATATAGTAACGATGTAAAGTGAAAGCGCTGGTTCACTGCTGTCCACCAGGCATCCAGCAGAGTCACACCATAATAAATGTTGTGGTGTTGTTTCTGGCGCATGGCATGTGGTGTCAAAGAAAGGAATAAATATGTTTCGTAACTGTGCAAAATACACTACACTACAAAATTCAATGGTTCATATGCTTTATTATTATTATTATTCAGGTTGATTTTGTGTCCTTGCAAATATTTTGCTCATACACTCATCAGAAGCTCTGCTTTTAGGCAGTGCCTCTCTCTCTCTCTCTCTCTCTCTCTCTCTCTATATATATATATATATATATATATATATATATATATATAAACACACACACACACACACACACACATATATATATATATATATATATATATATATATATATATATATATATATATATATATATAAAATTTATTTATTTATTTAAGTTCCTATGCAGCAACCCCTAGGGAAGTGATACAGCACCCTTTTCTGCATCTATGATCTGATCATTTCAAATAATGTAGATTTTGTATTTGACCTTTACTCTCAGGCCCAGGTGTGTGTCAGGTGAGGGAGCGTCGGCTTCTCCATGGTGTTGGAGAGCCATCTCCTCCACAGTGCTCAGATGATGGGACTTTCCTTCCTGTGCAGTGCAAGCTGATTAACACCACCAATATGATGGTCTTTGATCTGTTACATACCTTCAACAGGTGAGACACCATGCTGCAATGGTATGCATCAATAGTGTTAAAGTATTTCAAAATCCTCTCTATTTATTAGAAATAGAAGCTATTTTTGTCTAGATTTGTAAAACTTAATGACTTAAATATGAATGATGGAGAAATTGTAACAGAGCAGTATAATGCCTCAATAAAAATGACTTGAGTTAAGTGAGTCTAATTTCCATTAGACATCCATGGTAATCTAGGGACTTAATTTGCAGGAGTAGCTTGAGTGGACTGGAGTTTTCTATCTACATGTTTAAAGTTATCTGAAGTGCTGTCTATTTTTTAATTGGGCATAAGGTAACTTGGGTATTCCAGATATAGTATAGTGTACAGACTCATCCTCACAAAAAAGAAGTTTGTAGGAGATGGGGTGTCAAAACTTTTCCCAAAGGGGGCCAGATTAGATCACATCAGAATACCTGAGGGCCAATCAACAAAATATTATTTTGTAGCTCCTATACAGTAGATTTCATTTTAGTGGAATAAATGCAACAGGATATCACCTGACACCTGTGGTTGTAACACGCAAGACTCTTCTTCTTCTTCTTTTGGCTGCTCCCGATTAGGGGTCGCCACAGTGGATCTTTCGTCTCCATTGCTCCCTGTCTTCCGCATCTTTCTCTACCACACCTGCCACTTTCATGTCCTCTCTCACCACATCCATGTAATCTCCTCTTTGGCCTTCCTCATTTTCGTGTGCCTGGCAACTCCATCCTCAACATTCTTCTTCCAACATGCTCTGCATCTCTTCTCAGGATGTGCCCATACCATCTCAGTCTCATCTCTCTTAGCTTAATTCCCAAGCTCTCCACGTGTGCTGTCCCTCTGATGTGCTCGTTCCTTATGCTGTCCAAGCTTACACTCCCATCGCAAACCTTAACATCCTCAACTCCGCCACCTCCAACTTTGCCTCCTGTCTCTTCGTTAAGGGTACGGTCTCCAATCCATACATCACAGCTGGTCTCACTACTGTCTTATACATCTTACCTTTCACTTTTGCTGGGACTTTCCTATCACAAATGACTCCCAAAATCCTTCTCCAACTGCTCCACCCTGCCTGCACTCTCTTTCTCACCTCACTATGGTTGTAACACGCAAGATGATATTCATAAATTCAAGCGCTTTTTTTCAGACAAATAACATTGACAATTTTAGTTAAGGACTATTCAACAATTCATGAAAGGTTTTCCATGATTAATGCTTATCATAATGACCATGATTTGTTTCATAATGTCTCATGATATTAAATTCCTTAATTATTGCAGCAGTCTATTGACATATGAGACACACAATTGCTATAACTCTCAATGGAAAAAAAAAAAAATTTGTTTCCAGCCCTTTTGAAATCATTCCTTACTGTTAACTTTGCGCTTTTTGTCTGTAGCCATGAGTAAATATCCTTGAGTTAATTAATTTGCAGGTGTAGTCAGGAAAAAAAAGGCCTTTGCCATTTAACTGTTTTAACACAGTCTGCTGCCACCTTCAAGTAAATGGAAAAATCATAATGTTTTGGCTGGTGGGCCACCGAACATACATCCAAGAAAGAAGCTGTGGGCCAGGCAACATCTGTCCACAGGCTGCATTTGGTCCTGGGGCTGGACAGCCCTGGTATCGAAGCATTCTTTATTTTAAATCAGTTGCATATTTAAATAATATTGGCTGGCGTTGAGTGGTCTATCAGATATATTCCATTCAGCTAGCATGATATTGAACTAATCTTCGACTCATTCAATATCATGCTAGCTGAACGGAATATATCTGATAGATCATGAAAAAAAGCCAGCCAATATTATTATTATTATTATTATTATTATTATTATTATACATACACACACTCTTCATATCAGCATTCTCGAAGGCCAACACGAGCTTACCCGCGACTCAGTGCTGTTAGCACGGCAGTCCAGTTACCTTCTAGCTGGTGTAGTGTTAGTGCAGGCCAATGCTAGCACAGTCAAGTCGAATGAATATATATATATATATATATATATATATATATATATATATATATATATATATATATAATTTTCTCTGTGTAATTTACTTAGTTACTTTTTTAAATCAACATCAACAACTACACACAACAGAGCAAGCTGGCAGCCAAAATTCTCTCAAAATCATCTGCTTTCAACATAGCAAACCTTACAGCCATGTTTGTTTATGAATTGTCACAGTCACTTGCTAGCGCAGAAATTTTACATCTCCGACGTGTCTCTTTTCCAGTTTTTCGATATCCGTTGGTATGTTTTTCTCTTGTAAATATGCGTGAAGAATATATAATGAAGTTTTGGTAGCCTTTCGGGTGTTCATCGTGTCTTTAGTTTCAGTTTTCAGTTTATTTATTTAGTGCTTAAACCTAGCACTGGATTAGCCTCGTCTTCTCTCTTTCCCGGCCGACAAAGAAATGATTGTGCGCATGCGCAGCGGAAAATTTTGTCATTGGATCTCTGCATGAGCTCCGACATGTGACGTCGTGTTGTCTTGACAATGTGCAATATTGTAACAATATTGCATGCTCATTCCCCATTGGGGAGAGTGGCATAATACATGGAGGATAAGCGATATGATGATAATATTGCACACTATCAATAAACCCACTAGAAGGGAATAGAATACATGTTTTTATTCCATGGAAAAAGTGTCCTGTATGTATAATAATTTATGATAAGCTACTCTTAATTTTTCTATTGACAGTTATGTATTATGGGCTATGGTTCCATGATTAAGGAATGTGGACATTAGGGATATTAGGAGGTTAGATTTTTATCCCCCCAGCTTTGTTTAGAAGCCTGTCTACAATTCCACTATGCACAAAGGCCTAAAATGATGGCTTTATTGTTTTATTCTTTGTTTTGTTCACACCATTACTTGATTTCAATATAATCCACCTTGAATATTTGTCATTACCTGTCATTTAAATATAGCACACTTTTTAAGTACTTCCATGTTTTTATAATGAAATTGTAGCATTGTATGATATACTTCTCAACATTTTTTTTTTTACTGAGCATTTATGTGGTACCTGTATATCTTAGATTTCCAGAGATCTTCCAGACATTCAGTGGTTTTAGAAAGACTTTCCCTGAACTGTCCAGCTACTGTTACTGTGCTGACACTCGAGGCAGAGAGCTTCCCAGCACTGGTGAGATAAAACTGTAGGCATGAAGTTAGTAGCATGACTCTGATTCAGCTAAAAACATTTCACACTATATATTTGTAACAAATGTGACACATTTAACAGTTATTTTACGAAATCGAGTCATACATGAGCTGATAGCCAAGGAGGCACGTAGCTCCGAGTCGGCTGTAAGCCATGTATAACGAAATTGAAACAGTTATTCCACTCATTCCATTCATATTCACTGGATTTTGAGAAACAGAGCATTTTTATTGTTATTTTTTGCAAATTCGATAAATAAAAGCTTTACACAAAATGTCCGACAAAATCATTTCCGCTTAGAATGTAAACAAACAGGTGAAATGACAGTAACAATTTGTGAAAAATGCTATAATAATTCTTGAAAAAAATACGTTCTTACTATTAAATACTTTTATTCTATATTTTGTTGCTTTTTTTGTATTTTTTGGGGTTTTGTTTTCGAGTAGACCTTTTATTTCATCCTTGCTTGGTTCAGCAACACGCGCCACTATTTTGTTTCTCTACTCATGGTATATGAGCTGAGCTGATAGCCTAGTAGTAGAGTAGCCAATCAGAGCATGTGATTGCTCATATCCAGTGAAAGTGGATAGAATAATCCTCAATATTTGGGCAAATAGCAGCTCGTAATTCTTTTAGTACAAGTTTGACCTCTGGTACTTTAGCATGTACTTTAGCATGTTTTGGTCAGTATATTTTCTCTAATCTGTCCTTTTTTCACTCTGCAGGACTGGAGCTGCTCCTGAGTGATGTATATGATACAGCTTTCTCAAATCTGGATGTAGGACGTTCCTTCTCCCAGTCCAACATGTATCGGATCCTCCAGAGAAGATATCTGACTGTTCAGTTGGCCTTGACTGGGCAATTTAGATGTGAGTTTACATATATAAGTCAGTATATTAGTCAATCAAAATTCCAAGGGGAGGCTAGTCTTTGCAGGAGAATTCAAAGTTGATTTCTGTAGGATTCTACAAGAGCAACTGCAGAGCATCTGCTGAATACGCTAGCATAATTGTTGAATAGCTGTTGAATAACAGTAATGGGTGATGTTGTAGGTCCAACCCCATGTGAAAGTGAGCGATCTGCAAGCTCCCAGGCTGGTAATGTCTTTGTGCCTTCATGTGATGCCCGTGGAAACTACTTACCAACCCAATGCCAAGCTGATGGGCAGTGCTGGTGTGTGGACTATGATGGCAAGGAGATCTTTGGAACTCGACAGCATGGAGTTCCCAACTGTAGTGAGTTTTAAATAAAACATAGCCAGTTGTGACAAAACTAAGATTTTAGGAGTTGTAAGATGTTGCTTTAACTATAGCAAGCCATGAATGGGACATTTGATTCACCAGTCTTTATTCATTGTTGAATCCTTGGCAGTGTTTCATACTGATCTTTATTAGAACTCTCCCTTTAAAGTCATCATGACACTGTGATAGTAGTTGTGTATTGTATAATTTGATGAACTTGGTGCTACATGGAGCAGTAAAAACTTGGCCAGCCGCTAAACCTCATTTTTTGGTTCGTTGCCATGGCACAGATGTTTAAATCATGAACCGCATTATGAATAAAGAAAGAACAATTGTAGTCACATTAGGATGCCCCAAGAGTTTTTTCTTGCCAAAACTCTTGTGATCATAGTATGCTTTAAAAGCTTTATTCTTCCCACATGTTGTGTTTTGGATCTGAGCTCTTTTGTTGCTTGTTTATGTAGGTGCAGGAGCAAAAGACTGCCGGTCTGAAAGGAGACAAGCACTCTCCAGGCTCTTCTATGGTCCAGCTGGACTCTTCAGCCAGATTAATGTATTTTCAGCCTCTCTGGCCAACACAGAGAAAAACTTCTCTCCTTTCGTGCCATGCAGCCTAGAATTCCAAGAGCTCCTGGCCAAATCCGGTCTTTCCAGATCCTTGCCTGAGTCAGAGCATTTGGATTTTGGGGACATTCTATCTGAGATTGTCCAAGGATTATTCCCCACTGGAGCGCTTGCTTTAAAGGCCCTGTCCCTCACCACAAACCCAAAGAGACTCCAGGAGAACCTTTTTGGGGGCAAGATCTTGAAGAATGGAGGCAATTTTAACTTTACTGGTACTGTTGGTGCCAGAGGTACTTTGAGATTTAGTCAGTTTTTCAGTCAGGTTGGCTTGATCCAAAATGGTGATGACCTGCCTCAGCTAGCCATGTTCTTTTCAGATGACTCTGTTAGTTTAAATCTGGATCAGGAGATCTCAGATTCATATGGCCGCTCTGTAAACCTTAAGCGCAACAGAGACTTGATCAAGCTTACTGGGACAGTCCTAGAAAATGAGCAGTTCTTTACTACACTACAACAGACAATTACCTTGCTCAAAGCAGAAGATAACACCCAGCTAGGACCAATTTTCCAGGCAGTGTTTCAGAATGATATTTGCAATTCAGCTGCTACCCTTTCATCTCTGTATGTGCCCCAGTGCACTGAAGATGGCCAGTATGAAGAGATCCAGTGCCAGGGCTCCGAGTGCTGGTGTGTTAACTCTAATGGGCTAGAGGTTATGGATTCACGGTCTACTGGGTCCAGACCGCGATGCCCATCCCAGTGTGAGAAGGAGCGCAGGATGGCAATAGCAGTAAAATCCATCAGGTCAGCAGGCTCTGAGGTGTTCATTCCTAAATGCGAGAAAGATGGAGAGTATGTGCCATTGCAGTGTCTTGGAAAGAGCTGCTTTTGCATGGACCCCACTGGAGCTAGACACAATACACTGAGCTCTGGAGGCTCTCTACAGTGTGAGTAGTAACTCTGAATGAAGACCATGACGTGTTTGATTATAGGGTAGGCATAACAGAACAGGGCAGTTCATGTGAGGTAGCTTTGAGGGTAAACCCCAGAGAGAAGCTTTCATACACATTATAGACATCTGTGCACAAAGTGGTGGTATTGGAGTACATTTTGAGTGCAGGCAGCCTTTTTCACAGACTGCTATTAAGTGAAAAGTCATAATTATTACTTTTGTCAGGCACCACTCTTACCATCACAAGGTGGTCGTGTTTAGTCTGAATATGAGACCATTGCAGAAGAGCTACTTAAATACTGAACTGCTTTAAGATGTAAATGGAATAATAATAGGAATGAAATAGCTTTTTCCAATGTGGAAACATAATAGGCAAATTACTTTACCACCCCTAAAGAAAAAAAATAATAATTTGATTGCACAGTTTTGGCAGGATTCTATAATAACACTTGTAAATTTCTTTGGTTCTTCAGTTTGTTTCTTTGTGGGAATTCTTAAAGGCTCTATTTAAACCCTCCCAAAGTGTTTTACTATCAGAAAGGGTTGCAGATAGTATAGTAAGTCCTCTTTTAAGTAGCAAAGAACCCTGGGATAGCCAAAAAATCCTCAAAGTACCCATTTAATGTTTACCCAGTATAGTGTTAGAACTGTTGCAAACAATGTTATTTTACTTGCTAATACCTTATCTTGTCATTTTTATTCCTCTCTAGGTCCAACAGTCTGTCAGATTACTGCAGCCCAGCATTTCATGAATACAGTCACTTCCATTCTAGCCAATCCTGCTTCGATATCACAACTTTCTGATGTCTACATCCCTCGCTGCACTTTGGATGGCAGCTGGCACCATATCCAGTGTGATGGCCCTCCTGAACAAGCCTTTTTGTTTTACCGTGAATGGAGCCAAGTTAACAGTGCTGGAAAGCAGCTGCCTGTATCTGAACTCCTTAATATTCTGCAAGAATCCAGAAGAAATCCAGAAGCAATGGCATCATTCAAGGGCTTCCTCTTTGCATTATTCCAGGCAAGACATCACAAAGTATTTCCTTCTTTGGCCAGGTTTGACACATTTTCAGAACTTCCATCTGAAATCCTAGATGGAAATGCTCAAGCTGTTTTTGGACCATCTATTTTCCTGAACCCTCTGTCCCTATGGAGACTTCTCAGAGGGGACACTAGCCAGTATCCAGGCCAACTGTCAGATTTCAGTGCTCCTCTGGGTCACTTTAACCTGCGCCAGTGCTGGTGTGTTGACCAGAAAGGAGCTATGATACCTGACTCCAAAGCTCCAGTCAACCAGGTTCCAAAATGTGTGTGTCAACCATAAGTAGGTTCAACCAAGTACAAATTCCTGATGTTTTTACAAGTACAACTAAAATCTCCATGTTTCCACTGTTTTGCAGGTCCAGGGCCATGCTCTCTGGTGCAGGACCAAAGTAATAAGTTCTTGGCAGAAGCAGAGAGACTGATCTCTCTCTCCAATAGCTCTCATATACCTGTGGGTTATAGCTTCCTCCTGGCAGAGAGTATAAAGCTGAGCCATAAAGAGCTGCAGCAGGCAGTCAATCCTGGGTTTCAGATTTCAGACGTTCTTCTGAGTAATACGAACTCTGCTCTACACCTTGCAGCATACTCTAGTGTGTAACTTTAGCTTTGTTCCCCCTTTATCCATATTCTTTCTTTTGGTCCCTTCTCTTTCTCTCTCCTTATCCCCTTTAGAGCTGTTTTTCCTAATCAGTAAAATGTTATTATACTGTATGGCTTGCTGTTAAAACCTTTTTTAGAAGGTAAATCTTATTTCACTAATTTTTTGCCCTAATTATTTCACAATTAATTTGATAAGAGGCACTGTCTGTACTTTATGAACACTACCAAGTTTGAAAGAAATACATTACCAGTCAAGAGTTTGGACACATCTTCTAATACAATGTTTTTTCTTTATTTTTATTAATTAAAAGACAGTTCATGTCTTAAATTAATAATGGACTGTTGTTTTACCACATAATTCCATATATATTCCAGATGTTATTTCATAGTTTTGATGTCTTCAGCATTGTTCTACAATGTAGAAAATAGTCACAATACAGGAAAACCTATGAATAAGTGTGTCCAAACTTTTGACTGGTACTGTATATGGAATTATGTGGTAAACAAAAAGTGTTCAACAAAAAGAAAATATGTTTTGTATTTTAGATTCTTCAAAGTAGCCACCGTTTACCTTGATGATGCTTTACACACTATTATCATTATCTTAACCAGCTTCATGAGGTCATCACCTGGAATGCTTTTCAATTAACAGCCATGCCTCATCAAAAGTTAATTAGTGCAAATTCTTGCCTTCTTAATGCGTTTGAGATCAAACAGTAAATAGTAAATAATAAAAATACAGTAAATAGCCCTATTCCACAACTGTAGTGATCTATATTATGTCAAGAACCGCTCAACTAAGTAAACAGAAATGACATCCATCATTATTTTAAGACATGCAGTGTCTTTTCATTAATAAAAATAAAGAAAAAGCATTAAATTAGAAGGTGTGTTCAAACTGTTGACTGGTACTGTACATGGCATTTGAGAGTGCTGAATGATTATCCTTTGCTACAGCTCTTCAGTTTTACTGGCAGAGCAGCCAACTGGCCAATGGAAGAGACAGTCAAAGTCTGCTGTTCGGATACCAGCCATATAGACCACAGTGTGATGCTTTTGGCCAGTGGCTGCCTAGTCAGTGTCATCCAAGCACTAGTAAGTCTCTAACTGTCTATTATCGCTGTAAAAGCTGTTATTGTTCACAATATTATATACATGTTGGTTTTGTGTCTTTATGTGATTTCTAATTTTCTTAACAGGAGACCACAGTGTTCCTTGCACCTGCTATTAAGATATCAATTAAACATTTTGAGTGTATAATAAAACATTTTCCAAATAGATAGTGTAAGTAATGCTTCAGCTTCACATGATATTGGTCTTTCTTGGATATGGATATTTGGTCTAGACCAATCCAGGCTATGTACTGTCTAAATACAGTTCCCTATTTAGTTGTACTTTGTATGGTTGCTTTGTTTCCTTGGCTGTTTGCTGAGTATTGGTACTTCAACAGAATATTACATGAAGTATTATTGTCACTTGTTCAGTTGGCACTAGAACTTTCTTGTCTAGAAGTTCAGCACTTCGTGTATCTGACTTTTGCACTCATTGTATGTCAATCTGAATAAGAGCATCTGCTAAATGCCATGTAATGTAATGTAATATTCCTAGCTGGCTATTTTTCTTGTATCAAATATAGGCATCACAAATGAAGTTTTGATCTGAGACATTGTCATCTCTTCTCTGCAGGCCATTGTTGGTGTGTAGATGAAGATGGAGGTTACATTACTGGATCCCTTACTGCTCGCCCCATACAGCCCTCACAGTGTAAATACACATTACTACCTTTGTGCTTAAAGCTACAGTTTACAAGATTTCCACTGCTGAATTACAGCTGTTAACAGATTTACAGCTGTTGCTGCTATCTGATTGTAGTTCAGTTCAAATTAATTTGGTTTGACTTGGCATTGCATATGAGGAATGTTTTTTCACATCATTAATCTTATAATCATCACTATGGATATACTGTATAATGACAATTTTGTCACACATTGTTTGTAGGCCAAACTACATGCCAGAGATCACAAGCTCAATTCAGTATGTCTGTTTGGAATAAGGCAACCTCTGACATGATTTCCTACAGCCCATCTTGTGAGGAGGTGTGTTTATTTTTACCTGGACATGTTTATTCCAACATGTATAAGGCATCCATTTATCATTTTGTGATTTATTACCTGTGTGTGTGTGTGTGTGTGTGTGTGTGTGTGTGTGTGTGTGTGTGTGTGTGTGTGTGCATGCACGCGTAGGATGGTGATTTTTCCGTTCTCCAGAAGTATGATGCCGTCAGCAATATTGCCTTGTGTGTCAGTCCTGCTACTGGAGAGGTCATCCAATCAGCCACACTTAGCCCTACAGGAGCGCTACAGTGTAAAAGCAATCATATAGTTGTTCTTTTCTTCAACAAAGCATTTTCAATAACTGCTGATGTGAATTGACTTTACAAATACACACATTTCAACTTTAAAGATTCTGCTATATGTCTACTTCTGGTTATTGTGATATTAATATGCACTCACTGAGCACTATACCAGAGATGCAAACTCCCCACCTTAAGGTGAAATTCGCCGTTTTTAGATCAAAGTAGTTCACCTACAAGATGTGTGCAGATCCTCAGAGAAAATGTTTTGGGGGGTATCCATGAATGGAAAAGCATCCTTGCGAGACCTCATGAGAGATGCTCCTCTAAGAGGATGCTTCTCAGCTCTCATTCTGTTCTGTGCACTTGTATCACATGCATGTGCATGTTTTTTTACGTGCATGTGTTTTGAGACTAATTAAATGCCATACTAGAGCCATGTAGGGTGGCACAGTGGTGTAATGGTTAGCATTATCGCTTCACAGCAAGAAGGTTCTGGGTTCGAGCCCAGTGGCTGATGGGGGGCCTTTCTGTGTAGAGTCTGCATGTTCTCCTCGTGTCTGCGTGGGTTTCCTCCGGGTGCTCCGGTTTCCCCCACAGTCCAAAGACATGCAGGTTAGGCTAATTGGTGGCTCTAAGTTGACCGTAGGTGTGAATGTGAGTGTGAATGGTTGTGTGTCTCTATGTGTCAGCCCTGCGATGACCTGGCGACTTGTCCAGGGTGTACCCCGCCTCTCGCCCATAGTCAGCTGGAATAGGATCCATCTTGTCCGCAACCCTGCACAGGATAAGCGGTTATGGATAATGGATGGATTGATAGAACCATGTGCAGGATAATGAGACGAGCTCCTCACTGTCCGCGGTACCTTTATTCCATTTTAACTCCACACTAATCTATAATAATACACAGTATTATTATACACATACACAGTAAATGCTGACTTTTACTCTGCACAGGAAAGAGTTGTAAAAGATCCATTTCCATTAAGCACTATTATGTCTGAGTCTAACAAGACGACATTATTATTATTATTAATAATAATAATATAATAATAATAATAATAAATGGCAGCACGGTGGTGTAGTGGTTAGTACTGTCGCCTCACATGAAGAAAGTTCCAGGTTTGAACCTCACGGCCGATGGGGGCCTTTCTGTGTGGAATTTGCATGTTCTCCCCGTGTCTGTGTGGGTTTCCTCCAGGCGCTTCAGTTTCCCCCACAGTCGAAAGACATGCAGATTTGGTAAAATACCCAGCCACTAGGGTTTTACAAGCCAACCAACAAGTGCCAGTTCCAAGCCTAGATAGATTGGGGAAGGTTGCATCAGGAAGGGCATCCGGTGTAAAACCTAGGACAAATCAAATATGCGGAACAGATCTGCTGTGGTGACCCCAAATGAACGTGAGCAGCTGAAATAATAATAATAATAATAATAATAATCATGTTCATACAAGTGATTAGTTTTTTTTAAAAGTTCACTAAATGCATGATGTTTTCAAAGTCAATGAATAATCATGATCTCAATATTGACCAAAATAATTATAATTGTGATTATACTTTTTACCATAACTGAACAGCCCTACCCTTGACCTGCCACCGAGTCAGTTTGTATCTGTGTATTTTCTATATTTGATTAATATTACATAGACACTGACAGTGTTAAACTGGCTTTAAAAGTTTCCTGTGAAAATGTTTCAGACCTTAAATTCTCCCAGGTGAGCACACCCCCAGACCCCCCCAGTTGTGACAGATTTTCTCTATCCACACAATGTTTTCTCCTTTTTTATCCCTTACCTGTTTGCATCCCTGCTGTACAAATACTGTGTAGAGCCTCCTTTGGTTCTCAAAACAGCCTCAATTCTCAAACAACAGTACTCAAATAATCTGTGGCATTGGAGTGGTGATTGGTTTTAATGAGCCCAGAGTGTGCCAAGAAAACATTCCCCACACCATTACACCACCTCCACCAGCCTGGACTGTTCACACGAGGCAGGTTGGATCTATGGATTCATGCTGTTGGTGCCAAATTCTGGCCCTACCATCTGTGGGCTTCAGCAGAAATCGAGATTCATCAGACCAGGCTACGTTTTTTCAGTCTTCAACTGTCCAGTTTTGGTGAGTCTGTGTACACTGTAGGCTCAGCTTTCTGTTCTTAGCTGACAGAATTGGGAACTTGATGTGGTCTTCTGCTGTTGTAGCCCATTGACTTCAAGGTTCGACATGTTGTGCATCTGAGATGCTTTTCTGCTCACCACAATAGTACAGAGTGGTTATCTGAGTTACTGTAGCCTTTCTGTCAGCTCAAACCAGTCTGGCTATTCTCCATAGACCGCCGTTATCAACAAGGTGTTTCTATTCGCATAACTGCTGCTCCCTGGATGTTTTTTTCTTCATTGCACCATTCTGAGTAAACTCAGTCTGGGAGGTAAATAGAGGCCTCTGTGCGTGAAAATCCTAGGAGATCAGTAGTTATAGAAATACTCAAACCAGCCTGTCTGGCACCAACAATTGTTTGGGGGAAGGGGATTTGGTGATGGTCAAAACTGTTTTGATCACTTTCCCCCCATTCTGATGTTTGATGTGAACATTACCTGAAGCCATATGATTGGCTGATTAAATAATTGCATGAATGAGTAGGTGTACATGCGTTCCTAATGAAAGGCTCAGTGAGTGCATATGTTTATATGCTTTCAGTTTATTCTAGCACAGGGTTACAAAGTATGACTTATTTTTTTTATTTTACAAGGTCTGTTTCTTGGTGATGTGTTGTGTGTGGTTATACAGGCCCCCGTTGGTGTGCTCTTCAGAAGAAGCTGGCGTTTGAGCGAGAGACAGGTATTGGCTATGAGCCAGAGTGTGTGGAAGATGGTAAGGCATTCGCACCTCGGCAGTGTGATGAGGTTTATTGTTGGTGTGTTTCTGAAAGTGGCCGAGAGATCCCCTCCACTCGCAGTCCCCGCTTATTGAAAACACCTTCCTGTGACAGTACGCAGTTTCCACTTTTTTTTTAAGCCTACTTACTTTGAATATTAGTAACGTATTTTCATGAGAGTTGTTTATGTCATACATCTGTAAAAATTCCCTGTGTTTTGTGTTAGCTCCTCAGTGTCCTCTTGTCTTCGGGATTTCTGTATCCCATGGTGCTATTCTCTGTGGTAATGACAGTGTGGCTGGGAAACAGAGGCAGCGCTGTGAAGTTTTCTGTGACCAAGGTTATATCAATGCCCTTCCTGTGGAAACATTCTTGTGCGATCTGGTGACCAGGACCTGGTTGAATGAAGCTCCTCTGACGTACGCCTGCCAAAGTAAAATTTGCACACACTCGAACATAATCTGTGTAAAGATGCAGTTGTCACCTTTTGTTTACACTTAAAAACACCCAGAATGCATTGGTCTAAAAATGTGTTTTTTTCTCAGGAGTGCAGCCTCTGCAGACTGTGCAGATATCCACAGTGCTGCAGCTATCTCTGGCAGAGGGTCAGCAAAGCTGCAGTGTTCAGCGTTCAATGCTGCAAGCTTCTCTAATGTTTAACATGAGAGCATCCGGACTCTGCAGCCTACAGGTACTGTATCCTACTCACCTATATCCATTCACTCTGAGCTCTGCTGCAGGTGTCCAGTTTCTGAAACATATATTTTGTGCACTTGTTTGCGGTTTAGCTGTCTCCTGGTCAGTACATCTCAATTTGTCATGAGTCATCTGTCTTCTTGGAGTGTATGAGCCAGCAAAACCTCACTGCTTACATCAATTTCAAAGCTCACCTGTCTGATCTGCCAGTAAACATCCTGCCTGATCTCCACGACATTGGTAAAATCAACTGCAATTGATGCACGACATGTATCACTGAGTCACTTTTGATACATAAATATATAGAAACATTTTTACCATGTGCATTTTAAATTTTAGATGTATAAATTACATTGTATTTTAAGAAAAGATTATTTGAAAACGTTTGAAATGAGTTGAGGGTGGTGCAGTGGTTAGCACTGTCGCCTCACAGCAGGAAGGTTCTAGGTTCGAACCTTGCAGCCGATGTGGGCCTTTCTGTGTGGAGTTTGCATGTTCTCCCCGTGCTTGCATGGGTTTCCTCGGGGGCCTCCAGTTTCCTCCTACAGTCCAAAGAAATGTGGATTAGACATACAGCTAGCTACTCTAAATTGCCTATAGGTGTGAATGGTTAATCATCTCTGTGTTATTCCTGTGATAAGTTGGCAACCAGGCCACGGTGAACCCCACCTCTTGCCCAGGGTCAGCTGGGATTGACTCCAGCTTTACCCACAGCCCTGACAGATAAGCGGTATAGATAATAGATAGACAGATGACCCCATCCTCTCTGTTAAAATAGTTAGTAGTTGAAGATGGAGATTGTAATTTTTAAAATGTCTTTCTAGAGTTTATATACGCGATGCTTCAAAAAATTTTATATTATTTGAGATGTAAATATCCCAGATAATATCAAACACCCTGGATATAAACTCTAGAAAGACATTTTAAAAAAATGATATTATTTGAGATGTAAATATCCTAGTGTGGGGCGGCACGGTGGTGTAGTGGTTAGCGCTGTCGCCTCACAGCAAGAAGGTCCGGGTTCGAGCCCCGTGGCCGGCGAGGGCCTTTCTGTGCGGAGTTTGCATGTTCTCCCCGTGTCCGCGTGGGTTTCCTCCGGGTGCTCCAGTTTCCCCCACAGTCCAAAGACATGCAGGTTAGGTTAACTGGTGACTCTAAATTGACCGTAGGTGTGAATGTGGGTGTGAATGGTTGTCTGTGTCTATGTGTCAGCCCTGTGATGACCTGGCGACTTGTCCAGGGTGTACCCCGCCTTTCGCCCGTAGTCAGCTGGGATAGGCTCCAGCTTGCCTGCGACCCTGTAGAACAGGATAAAGCGGCTACAGATAATGAGATGAGATGAGATGAGATATCCCAGTGTACCGCGAGTTGGCCTAGTGGTTAGCGTGTCCACCGGGAGATCGCGAGTTCTATTCACGGTCGGGTCATACCAAAGACCATCATAAAAATGGTGCCTACTGCCGTCTGGCAAGGGTTTCCATCTGCAATACAGATGCGAGTGGGGAGTCAAACTCTCATGGTTACCAGAGGACCAGCCCCCCAGTGTAACCCTAGCTACCGTATGTAATAGGCGAGGGGCCAAGGGCTACGGAAACAGAGATCAGCGCCGCCCTATGCGCCACATGGCGTGGGAAGGACTTTGATTTGATTGAAATATCCCAGAATGATGTCAAATGTTTGAAACACCCTGTACTTTCAAAGATATCTAAGAAAAACTGTTATTTGCAAAAATGCAATGCAATCAATATCGTCAGTTTCTTCATTTCAGGCTTCTATTTACATTTTTCCAACCTGAAAATTAGCTCTGCCCCCAACCCAAACACAGCTGCTCAACTCTGCTTGTTTTTAAGCTAATCCATGATGCACATGTAATTTTAACAGAGAGGATGGGGTCAGTTTTGGGGTAAAGGATTGTCAAATTGTTTTCACAGCAATTGCAAGCTGCCTCAAATTACAGTCGATCCTTTAAACAAATCAAACAGTAAAATTAAACCTATACATATTTTAAGCCCTTATGAAACTAGACTAACATTAATGTGTGTGTCTGTTTAGACACTGCGCTCAGCAGTCAGATGAATCTGGATAAGGTGATGGCGTTGATCAGAAGCAAGTCATACCAGTCAATCTTCGTCTTGGAGCGCACTACAGCTTTCTCCTCGCCTGCCTCTTTCAGCTGCTCTGCAGGTTTTCGGCTGCTCCCAGACTCCTCTGGGTGTGGTAAGTTAACGCTACTGCCTAGTTCTCAACTAATCATCGGCCTGCTCTGGATAATGAATGGGAAAGGAGTGACCCGGTCCAATTCTGCCAATTTTTATATATTTATCGGGATTGTGTAAACGCCCTGGAAGGCCTTTCTAGCTGGGTTTGTAGTTTAGTCTATTGTTACTAATAGTGTGTCCTTTTTAAATTTCACTTATCCTTTGTCTCTTTCAGTGGTCTGTCCAGCTGGCTCATTCTCCAGTGGAGGTAGATGTATTCCATGTCCACTTGGCTCATATCAGTCTGAAGAAGGTCAAGATCTATGCCTCCCCTGTACCTCAGGAACCTCCACAACAGCCCTGGGAGCCTTCAGCCCCTCACACTGTTAGTGAAAGTTAGACCCATTCTTTGCGACCAGTTAGATCTCACCGAATCCAACTCATGGTTTTTCGGACATGATTTGGATTCAATAATTCAAATTTTTGTCTTATAGTGATATAAATGTGATCGTACTGTATATTAATGTTCAGACATTAAATTTTTATCTCTGGTTTGAAGGCGTTTCAGAGTGTCAGCAGAGTAAGCTTAACTGTACCGAAAAAGGGGGATTCCTTTCAGCCCAAAAGCACTTTTTGTCTGGCAAGTGGCTTTGTGTTACTGTCGAAGGAGAGGAACTGTCCTGGACATCTGCAGATGAGCCAATCACTGCAGAGCAATGCAAAGGTAATGATGTACATCATGTAGCTTATCTCAAATGAAGGAATGTATATTATTTATCAGTAAATTAAATAGCCCACAATTTTAATAAAGATACTTTCCCTTTTAAATATGTGCAAATGTCTCCAATCAAGTGTGTGTGTGTGTCTTTGTGTGCAGTTTTGGAAAAATTCAAGGCTGTTACAGTGCCATCATTGTTGCTGGACTCTGCGGATGCTGTGGTGCTGCGAACTACTCCCTCCTCACAGCCACTGGAGACTCAGATTAGAAAATGTGTGCTTGGTGAGTGTGTGTGTGTGTGTGTGTGTGTGTGTGTGTGTGTGTGTGTGTGTGTGTGTGTGTGTAGGAGTTACATAAAACTCCCAACAGAATTTAGACATAATACATACAGTTAAATTTACTTTTCAGTCCTGAGTCCAACCTGTTTTGCTATTACAACAGTAGCATTTTAAAGTGCTGTTATTATGAGAGCAATTATGCACGTTAATTACCTATTTATCACAATTTTAATTAGTTCCAGAAGCTCTAACTCTTGATTGCACCAAAATACATAAATTGCCCACTAACATTATAAACACTTTATAACTATTATGGCAACCCAAAAGGACCATTTTTAAAAAAACTTTCCTCTCTCTAGATTGTGCAGAAGATGACTCGTGCCAGTATGTTGCTGTTTTCCGTGAGGGAACACAAACCTTCTGTGACCTCTACAGCACACACACAACTAATGTTGAATGCAAGACCTCTCAGGAAGTAATAATCTCACATCATTCTCACTAATAGTGATGCATTTCTCGGCATTATATAAAGCTCTTTCCCTCAGAGGCGCTCAAATCAAGCATATGCAAATCACACATACTGTATCTCCACACTGAACGTACAGGGAAAACATTTGCATTTCAACTTAAATATAATCAGTGCCTGTATTTAATGTTTTTAAACTTGACTGGAACTTCACTGGAAAAACTATTAGAGCAGATGGATCTTTCCTAATTCAGGGTTAGGGAATTCTTCACTTAAAATATTTCTGTAAGATTTCAGGCTGTTATGCTTAAAATTATTCGATCCTACTTGTTTATTTTTTAGCTAAATACTTACTTAATGCAGCTTTAAAAGAAACATCTGGCTAATCAAGTGGAGAACATTCACCAAAAATGGCCATACACATGCATATGACTTTTTTCCCCCCTTTTGACAAACATTCTTGAGTGACTCTTTTACTGTGATGGGTAACATCAGATGCAAGTTCAGTAATCTGCATTGACTTTGTTTTATTTGGCTTTGCAGACAAAAGGGTTTCTGGGAAATGAAGCAGCTGATACATTCCAAGCTCTGAGCTGTTTGTTGAAAGTCAAAGTTGGAGACAAACCCAATCTCACAGTGCTTAGAAAGAAAGGTATGATATTTGGATCTGGTCAGCTGTTCTAGATCATTAAATATTTTTAAAATAAATATTATAATAAAGCATATGGATTCTTTATGGTATGGTGTGGCGTTTGACTATATCTATAAACTGGGCCATACACTGCAAAAATCTGAAAACTGAATTTGAGGAGAAAATTCCTTCATACTAGTGAAATTATCTTGCTGCATGGACAGATAATTTTACTTGACAAGACATCTTGAAATAAGTTGGTTACAATCTAGAACTAGTTTTAATAATCTCAGAGTTGGTGTCTTGTTTTCTTCTACACTGCAAAAATGATATCGTAAGTTAGAACATCTTGAAAATAGTTGAAACGATCTAGCATTTCTTATTAGAAGAATACAAGACACCAACTCTGAGATTATTAAAACTAGTTCTAGATTGTAACCAACTTGTTCCAAGATGTCTTGTCAAGTAAAATTATCTGTCCATGCAGCAAGATAATTTCACTAGTATGAAGGAATTTTCTCCTCAAATTCAGTTTTCATTTTTTTGCAGTGTAGTATCTGTAGCAGGAACAGTGCTTTGTAATGTTGCATTCAATAATTAATAAACTGTTTGCCAAAATGAAAAGAATTTTAAGAAAAGGTCAAATTAATTTTGCTCTTTCATACTCGGCTTATTGAGATCCTGTTTATTCTTAGTAAGTTATACATTTGATAAAATGAAGCCTAGATCTAGAGAATCAACTAGCTCACATTTTCGCATGCCAATATTTTTGCATATAAAGCAATAAAGTACACCCTTCTTGATTAACTTGAAGAATACTGGAATAGTGAAAATGTTATTTTTGGATTGTCTTAGCCAAAATATGAAGCGTATCAAGAACCTCTTTTTCACTCGCTTACGTCAATCTCCTCTTTTTTCATACCAAAGGACATGAATTCAATACTGCTGGCAGGAAGAGCTTTAAGAGACTGAGTTTTCACAAAGTGAATTCTGGAGTATATCGTGCTTTTGTATTTGAAGCATCCAAAGCATCTCTAGATGATGCGCACCACTTCTGTGCTGACACCTGCAGTCAGGAGAGCTGCTGTGATGGCTTCATTCTCAACCAGAATGTCCTCAGTGGAGGTCAGTTGTGGTTTTACCTCTAAATTCAACACTTAAGAAAATGTGTTAATAACCATCATGTTCCAATCTGATAGCTGCCAGAATATCACTGTTAGGCTCCGACTAACGTCCTGAAAAAAATTTCCCTGACAGATAAAACATATTAAAAAAAGATTTTTTAAAAGGGTAAGTTCATCTTATTTCACATTTGACCAGTTCTAAATATTTATTCAGTAATTTCTAGTCAACTCAGACAGTTTTTGTCAATATCTGCAGTTTTAAGATTTTTTTTCCCTCCACCAATGGTTGTTTTATAATCAATAAATTATAATGAGATGAATTTACGGTATGACTCTAAGTATGCTAATTGAGTTATCAATATCAATTCCCTCAACACAATATTTTAAAGACATAAAACAGTAATAAACAAACAAAAAAACCCCACTTATTTTTCTCAGTGATGATCAACAATTTCCTGTCCTGATTTGATTTATTCTCTTCTTCATGGTTTGTAGTTTGGGTGCTAGAGGCTGAACAAAAACACCCCAGTTTTTGATTGGTTTTACAGAAGGAAACTGTATCAGTGGAACATGCTCTAAGCCAATTTCATTTTGATTACAGTCTCTGGTTTTTCCTCTCTGTAATAACAACATAAGGTACATTGTTGTAGGCAGTGGAAATGCTCCATCGAAAGCATGAATCAGTGTTCATTTCGACTTGTTTCCATTGACAGACAGATCCTTGCGCAAACCATGGCTATTTTTGCCTGTTTCAGTCGAGACCTGCGTGTACAATTTGTGTAATATGGATTTTGGAATTGATTGGAACCAGTTAGAGTTGGGGGTGGCATTATTTGAATTAGTTTTGACAAACTATTGAAGCAATTGACCTAAAACTGTCTGAGGTGACAAGAACTCACCGAATAAATATTTAGAACTGTTCAAACGTGAAATAAGGTGGACTTCCCCTTTAACCTCTTTGTAATATAGGTAAAGAGTTGAAGGAGTGTGTCTTTCTGTGTTGGGATTGGCAGGATCAGTGATGTGCGGTCTGCTGAGTTTTCCTGGTGTGCTGCAGTGCAATGAGGCAGACTGGGACGTGAGCAGATTAGCTTCATCCAGCCGAACCTGTGGAGCTGGACTCAAATATAACAAACAGCAGAAACGTTTTACCTTTGAATTTGGTGGACAGAATTTCATCATCAGTAAGACATGAAGCTCATTGCAGAATCTACATAAAAGCTTTTGGGAAATATGTAAATGTTGGATTTGAGTTTTTTTTTTGATAGCCTACATGTTTATTTAAAAGAAAGGTTAAATCAATTACCATCAAGAAATTGTTGTTTGATGGAAACCCTTATGAGAGTTTGTCTTTTACAGGTAGGAAACCCTTTAATAAGCTAAAACCATTGACCATCCTAAGATTATCTTGCAGAACCTTTTTTTTGTAAGGGTGTAGAGTTTGTACTTATATGTATTGCATTTAGTTGAGTAGAACTGTTGTCTTGCTTCCAGCTGATTCAGCTTTGCCAGCATCAAGCAAAAATAAAACTGATTACCAAGACACTATCATCAGCTTCCAGCAGGTCTACCTCTGGACAGGTACAGACCCAACATGCCTACATCATACTTACTGCTCTAATCTCTATAACAAAGCACACACTAAAGATGCTTGAGTTGACAGAATAATGTACCTCTTGAACACCACAGCGTACGCTCATGTTTGCTTTAATGCTTGATACTCTTGTCTTCAGAGTCAGATATGAATGCACGACCAATGACTGAGGGAGCTTGCGGAGGATCAGCACTTCTCGAAGTTTCCAGACCCACTCTGTCTGGTATGAAACTTTCTAAGGCTCTTGTACTTTAGCTAAATTTTTAAACAAGTTGATATCAGTATGGCTGACCAGATACGGAGTCCATTATTATTGTATTTTACAGTGTCCTATTTTTTCTAGAAGAAAATTAAGAAAGCCAGTGGTCAATATGCTTAGTTTTGCTATAGACTTTGATGAACAAGGTGTTTTGTTATGGCCTTGTAGACTCAGTGAAGGAGAATTTTGAGGTGCTTGATACCAGTGAATTTAAGACTGACTCAAAGAAAGAAACACCAAGCCAGCAGTACTGGGTCTTCAAACACAAGTTCACTGCATCAGAGGCCCAGCTCTGGTGTCTCAGACGTAAGCTAGAAACCTTACTTAATGCAATCAAATAAAATGCTGCTGAAAGCTGTGATGTCATACACTCTTAATAAAGTACTCTTCCTTGTCACTGGTGTTCTGCCATCAAGGCTTCAATATTTTAGATGAGAAGGTACATGTGACATACGCTTTTAGAATAAAGCTAAGGTACTTCAACCCAATTATGTATCTTAGATTATTTTTAAAAGTGTAAAGATATTACTAAAGGTACAAAAGATGTCGCCTTGATGTTACCACAACAGCGGCAAGGAAAGTTTTGGTACCTTTATTTCTGAGATTGTGCTCTGTGTGTGTTTTCTATGGGCGTATGCGCACTGCAGGTTGTATGGAGGAGGAGTTTTGTCATGTGGCAGACCTTCGAGATGAAGGCCCTGTGTATTTTACATGCCTGCTGTATCCTGACACACGAGTCTGTGGAGCCTATGATAAGCCTTTGAGACAGGCCTGCAGTCTGGTACTGCCACAGGACCCCCAGACTGCCTACCAGAAGAAGGGTGAGCTCAACACACTCTGACCTGCTGCACTGAGCAACACTAAGTTAGTAAGCTACACTACATCAGTGTTGCTCCTCTCTGCAGGAATAAGGGAGAGTCTGGTGTACATGATTTAAACTGCGCCCTTTAAAGAACCCTTTCCCACTGGATTTAAGTTCAGTTCAGAATCTTTAATAATTTCTCATGGTTCTGGTATTAGTTTTTCCCACAGTTTTGTTTTGGCAAAAGCCGCATGAGACGTATCTTTTTTGTATATTGATTAGCTTGTTTTGGTGCCTTAGCATTTAAATAACTCCTCGGTTTATACAGCTGTCTGTATTGCTCCAGGCCTGAGCAGTGAATGAACTGAGAGGGCTGATCGTGCAATGTCATCTGAGTTCTTAATACATGGACAGCCTGTACTAATGAGCCCCAGTGAATGCAAGGAACTGAAGATTATGTCTGGGGCATGCAAGTATTTCTGGGCTGATGTTTAAACAAAATTTCTTTCAGCCTACTTTATCTTGGCAAAGCCATTAAAGCACAATATTTATTTGGGAAAACTTTTCAAAGACAAATTATTTAAGAAAAGTCCTTTTGATTATAGATGATTAAAAAAAGCCAAGAAGATAACATTTAAATGTGCACTGGTATACGCCAGTTGTGTCCTTCAGTTCGGTGAAAAGAGAGAATTCTTGCTTGACCTCAAGGTGACCACATTGGTGAAGTCTGTGTTGCAAACTAATTTTACAACTTGCATATATTGCATTGAACAGAGCAACTTTTGCTCTTCTCATGACAGTCACGAGATGAGCTCAAGAAATGGATTTATAGCAATCGAAAGAAAATTATTAAAGCAGTTCTTCAGTTGAGGAACCTCATGCCAGTTTTGCTGCAAGTTGGAAACTCAGTGAGTTTGGTTCCTTTTAGAATTTAGGTCAGAGCCTTTGAGTCTGTCAAAACTGATTCATTAACACTTCATATAGCATTCAGTTTGGAGCGAAGCCATGGTAGACTCAATTTCCTCTCAGTCACCTACAATGCTCCAAATGAAAAACATGGAATTAAAAAAACAAAACAAAAAACAAAACTACTAATATCATTTCATTTCACAACACTTTCATGAAATGCCAGGGTTGTTTGAATGTTATTTTAGAAACAATTTTACCTTCAACAATATAAAGATAGTCATACATTGCAGGGATTTTCAAGCACAGTACAAATCCATTACCAATATATTCAGTGTTGCCATATGTAGTGTATGGTCTTTGTTAGTTTATGTTTTTATTTTTTTTTTAATAGTTATTAGTTTAATAAGATTATATGAAGAGGCTTCTTCCTGGTACATAATTGTTCCCTTGCATTTGTGGGATGTCTTTATTTTGTCTCCAAGGAGAAAAATCAGTATTATGTAATGTTTTACTGGCACCCACACAGTAGTGGAGTTTTCCTTCACACATGGAGGGTTTTAAATCACTAAGCATATTGAGGCCATGTGGTAAAAGACCTGATTTCTGGCATCTGCACTGGGCTGTTAAGCTTCTTCAAGCTATTCTGTCTGGTCTTTTCTAGTGTCTATACTATGCTTTGCCTTAATATCAAGATCATAAACATAGACATTTTCTTTCTGTTTCAGAACATGAGTAATATGGAATGGTTTGGATTAGCACCAGAGTACTTTAATTTATTCTATCTATCTATCTATCTATCTATCTATCTATCTATCTATCTATCTATCTATCTATCTATCTATCTATCTATCTATCTATCTATCTATCTATCTATCTATCTATCTATTTATTGATCGATCAAATTTTATTTTATTTAAAAAATACACTACAGCCCCTCCTAGAACTGCCACCTTATTGTGGTGGAGTGGGTTGTGTGCTTGAATGATCCTAGGAGCTATGTTGTCGGGGGCATTACACCCCTGTTAGGGTCTCCCAAGGCAGACAGGTCCTAGGTGACAGGCCAGACCAAGAGCAGTTCACCAAAACCCTTATGGATAATAATAGATCAAGGACCGTGACGTCGCCTGGTATGGCGCAGCCAGGGCCCCACCCTGGAGCCAGGCCCGGGGTTGGGGCTCGTATGCGAGTGCTTGGTGGCCGGGCCTTTTGCCACGGGGCCTGGCCGGGCTCAGCCCGAAGCGGTGACGTGGGCCTGACCTCCTGTGGGTTCACCACCCACAGGGGTAGCCGTAGGGGGCCGGTGCAGTGTGGATTGGGCAGCAGTCAAAGGCAGGGGCCTCGACGACCTGATCCCCGAACACAGCGGCTAGCTGTTGGGACATGGAATGTCACTTCGCTGGGGGGGAAAGAGCCTGAGCTTGTGTGGGAGGTTGAGAGGTACCGGCTAGAGATAGTCGGGCTAACCTCCATGCACAGCTTGGGCTCTGGAACCCAGCTCCTTGAGAGGGGCTGGACTCTCCACTTCTCTGGAGTCGCCCATGGTGAGCGGCGGCGGGCTGGTGTAGGCTTGCTTATAGCTCCCCAGCTCAGCCGTCATGTGTTGGAGTTTACCCCAGTGAACGAGAGGGTTGCCTCTCTGCGCCTTCGGATTGGGGAGAGGGCTCTTGCTGTTGCTTGTGCCTACGGGCCGAATAGCAGTATAGAGTATCCGGCCTTCTTGGAGTCCCTAAGAGAGGTGCTGAGAGGTGCTCAGACTGGGGACTCCATTGTTCTACTGGGGGACTTCAATGCTCACGTGGGCGACGACAGTGACACCTGGAAGGGCGTGATTGGGAGGAACAGCCTCCCCGATCTGAACCCGAGTGGTGTTTTGTTATTGGACTTCTGTGCTAGTCACGGTTTGTCCATAACGAAGACCATGTTCGAGCATAGGGGTGTCCATAAGTGCACGTGGCACCAGGACACCTTAGATCGGAGGTCGATGATCGACTTTGTTGTCATTTTATCTGATCTCCGGCCCTATGTCTTGGACACTCGGGTGAAGAGAGGGGCTGAGCTGTCAACTGATCACCACCTGGTTGTGAGTTGGATCTGCTGGCGGAGGAGGAAGCCGGACAGACCTGGCAGGCCCAAACGTATGGTGAGGGTCTGCTGGGAACGTCTGGCTGAGCACTCTATCGGGGAGGTCTTTAACTCCCACCTCTGGGAGAGCTTCTCCCAGCTTCCGAGGGAGGCGGGGGACATTGAGTCTGAGTGGACCATGTTCTCTACCTCCATTCTAGATGTGGCTGTTCAGAGCTGTGGCCACAAGGTCTCTGGTGCCTGTCGTGGCGGCAATCCCCGAACCCGGTGGTGGACACCGAAAGTAAGGGATGCGGTCAAGCTGAAGAAGGAGTCCTGTTGGGCCATGTTGGCCTCTGGGACTCCTGAGGCAGCTGACGGGTATCGGCAGACCAGGAGTGCCACAGCTCGGGCAGTTGCGGAGGCAAAAACTCAGAACTGGGAGGAGTTCGGTGAGGCCATGGAGGAGGACTATCGGTCGGCCTCGAAGAAATTCTGGCAAACTGTCCAGCGCCTCAGGAGGGGGAAGCAGTACTCTGCCAACACTGTTTAAAGTGCGGGTGGGGAGCTGTTGACCTCGACTGGGGACATTGTCGGGCGGTGGAAGGAATATTTTGAGGATCTCCTCAATCCCACCATCACATCTTCCATTGAGAAAGCAGAGGCTGATGACTCAGAGGTGGACTCGTCCTTTACCCAAGCCGAAGTCACTGAGGTGGTTTGCAAGCTCCTTGGTGGCAAGGCACTGGGGGTGGATGAGATCCGCCCTGAGTATCTCAAGTCTGTGGATGTTGTGGGGCTGTCTTGGCTGACACGCCTCTGCAACATTGAGTGGCGGTCGGGGACAGTGCCTCTGGAGTGGCAGATTGGGGTGGTGGTCCCTCTTTTTAAGAAAGGGGACCGGAGAGTGTGCTCCAATTATAGAGGAATCACACTTCTCAGCCTCCCCGGGAAGGTTTACTCCAGGGTACTGGAGAGGAGAATCCGGCCAATAGTCGAACCTCAGATCCAGGAGGAACAATGCAGTTTTCATCCTGGTCGCGGAACACTGGACCAGCTCTATACCCTTCATAGGGTGCTCGAGGGTTCATGGGAGTTTGCCCAACCAGTCCACATGTGCTTTGTGGATCTGGAGAAGGCGTTCGACTGTGTCCCTCGTGGTATTCTGTGGGGGGTGCTTCGGGAGTATGGGGTTCGGGGCTCTTTGTTAAGGGCTGTCCGGTCCCTGTACAAATAGAGCAGGAGTGTGGTTCGCATTGCTGGCAGTAAGTCAGACCTGTTCCCAGTGCATGTTGGACTCTGGCAGGGCTGCCCTTTGTTACCAGTTCTGTTCATAATTTTTATGGACAGAATTTCTAGGTGCAGCCAAGGGCCGGAAGGAATCCTGTTTGGGAACCACAGGATTTCATCTCTGCTTTTTGCGGATGACGTTGTCTGGTTGGCTTTTTCAAACCAGGACCTTCAGCATGCACTGGGGCAGTTTGCAGTCGAGTGTGAAGCGGCTGGGATGAGAATCAGCACCTCCAAGTCCGAGGCCATGGTTCTCGACTGGAAAAGGGTGGCTTGCCTTCTCCAGGTTGGTGGAGAAGTCCTGCCTCAAGTGGAGAAGTTTAAGTATCTCGGGATCTTGTTCATGAGGGAGGGAAGGATAGAGCTTGAGATCGACAGGCGGATCGGTGCAGCCTCCGCAGTGATGTGCTCACTTTACCGGTCCGTCGTGGTGAAGAAGGAGCTGAGCCAAAAGGCGAAGCTCTCAATTTACCAGTCAATCTATGTTCCAACTCTCACCTATGGTCATGAGCTTTGGGTAATGAGCAAAAGAACAAGATTGCGGATACAAGCGGCCGAAATGAGTTTCCTTCGCAGGGTGGCTGGGCGCTCCCTTAGGGATAGGGTGAGAAGCACAGTCACTCGGGAGGAGCTCGAAGTAGAGCCACTGCTCCTCCACATCGAGAGGAATCAGCTGAGGTGGCTCGGGCATCTCTTTCGGATGCCTCCTGGATGCCTCCCTGGGGAGGTGTTCCAGGCATGTCCCCCTGGGAGGAGGCTCCGGGGAAGACCCAGGACATGCTGGAGAGACTATGTCTCTCGGCTGGCCTGGGAACGCCTCGGTGTTCTTCCCGAGGAGTTGGCCGAGGTGTCTGGGGAAAGGGAAGTTTGGGCTTCCATGCTCAGACTGCTGCCTCCGTGACCTGGCCCCAGATAAGCGGATCAAGACAAGACAAGACAAGACGAGAAATACACTACAGTGTAGTGGTTAGCACTGTCACCTCACAGTAAGAAGGTCCTGGGTTTGCGGCCGATGAGGGCCTTTCTGTGTGGAGTTTGCATGTTCTCCCTGTGTCTGCGTGGGTTTCCTCCAGGTGCTCTGGTTTCCCCAAAAAACATGCAGGTTAGATTAATTGGTGGCTCTAAATTGACCGTAGGTGTGAATGGTTGTTTGTCTCTCTGTGTCAGCCCTGTGATGACCTGGCAACTTGTCCAGGGTGTACCCCGACTCTCGCCCATAGTCAGTTGGGATAGGCTCTAGCTTGCCTGCTACCCTGTAGAACAGGATAAGCGGCTACAGATAATGTATGTGTGTGTGTGTATATATATATATCACCCTGTACAATTATTGGCACCCCTTGTAAAGATTAGTAAAAAAGGGTTAGAAAAAAATCCACCTTTTAATGAAGTTGCTTCATCTAACACTGAAAAAATGAGAAAAAGCCAACCTTTACTTGAAATAAATTTATCGAGAGAAAAACAAGTCCCTCATCAAGAAATAGTTATTTTCAACAAAAACATGCCACTATTATTGGCACCCCTGCATTTCATACTTTGTACAGCCTCCCTTTGCCAGTAAAACAGCACTGAATCTCTCCTATAATATTTTATAAGGTTGGAGATACAGAGCATGGCATCTGAGACCATTTCTCTTTATACAATCTCTCCACATCATCCAAGGTCTGAGGCTCATTCTTGTGCTCTCTTCTCTTCAGCTCACCCGACAGCTTTTCAATGGGGTTCAGGTAAGGGCACTGAGATGGCCCTGGCAGAAGCTTGATTCTGTGGTCAGTTAACCATTTTTGTGTTGATTTAGACAAATGGTTTGAATCATTGTCCTGCTGGAAGATCCGATGATGACCCAGTTTTAGTTTCCTGGCAGAGGCAGCCAGATTTTGATTTAAAATGTCCTGGTATTTCATGGAGTCCATGATGCCATGTACTCTAACAAGGTTTCCAGGACCTTTGGAGGAAAAAACAGCCCCAAAACATCACAGAACTTCAACTATATTTTACAGTTGGGATTGGGTTCTTTTCATTATCTTTCTTTTTACACCAAACCCAATTTGAAAGTTTATTGCCAAAACCCCCCCATTTTTTCCAACCTTGGTGGATTTTTTTCCAACCCTTTTTTTTTTGACAAATCTTTACAAGGTGTACCAGTAATCATGAAGAGCACTGTACATGTGTATATAGTCAGTTGACTGATGCTCTGGGCTCTATGTCAAGAGAAACATGTACAACCCCGATTCCAAAAAAGTTGGGACAAAGTACAAATTGTAAATAAAAATGGAATGCAATGACATGGAAGTTTCAAAATTCCATATTTTATTCAGAATATAACATAGATGACATATCAAATGTTTAAACTGAGAAAATGTATCATTTAAAGAGAAAAATTAGGTGATTTTAAATTTCATAACAACAACACATCTCAAAAAAGTTGGGACAAGGCCATGTTTACCACTGTGAGACATCCCCTTTTCTCTTTACAACAGTCTGTAAATGTCTGGGGACTGAGGAGACAAGTTGCTCAAGTTTAGGGATAGGAATGTTAACCCATTCTTGTCTAATGTAGGATTCTGGTTGCTCAACTGTCTTAGGTCTTTTTTGTCGTATCTTCCGTTTTATGATGCGCCAAATGTTTTCTATGGGTGAAAGATCTGGACTGCAGACTGGCCAGTTCAGTACCCGGACCCTTCTTCTACGCAGCCGTGATGCTGTAATTGATGCAGTATGTGGTTTGGCATTGTCATGTTGGAAAATGCAAGGACTTCCCTGAAAGAGACGTCGTCTGGATGGGAGCATATGTTGCTCTAGAACCTGGATATACCTTTCAGCATTGATGGTGTCATTCCAGATGTGTAAGCTGCCCATGCCACATGCACTAATGCAACCCCATACCATCATAGATGCAGGCTTCTGAACTGAGCGCTGAGAACAACTCGGGTCGTCCTTCTCCTCTTTAGTCCGAATGACACGGCGTCCCTGATTTCCATAAAGAACTTCAAATTTTGATTAGTCTGACCACAGAACAGTTTTCCACTTTGCCACAGTCCATTTTAAATGAGCCTTGGCCCAGAGAAGACGTCTGCGCTTCTGGATCATGTTTAGATACGGCTTCTTCTTTGAACTATAGAGTTTTAGCTGGCAACGGCGGATGGCACGGTGAATTGTGTTCACAGATAATGTTCTCTGGAAATATTCCTGAGCCCATTTTGTGATTTCCAATACAGAAGCATGCCTGTATGTGATGCAGTGCCGTCTAAGGGTCCAAAGATCATGGGCACCCAGTATGGTTTTCCGGCCTTGACCCTTACACACAGAGATTCTTCCAGATTCTCTGAATCTTTTGATGATATTATGCACTGTAGAAGATGATATGTTCAAACTCTTTGCAATTTTACACTGTCGAACTCCTTTCTGATATTGCTCCACTATTTGTCGGCGCAGAATTAGGGGGATTGGTGATCCTCTTCCCATCTTTACTTCTGAGAGCCGCTGCCACTCCAAGATGCTCTTTTTATACTCAGTCATGTTAATGACCTATTGCCAATTGACCTAATGAGTTGCAATTTGGTCCTCCAGCTGTTCCTTTTTTGTACCTTTAACTTTTCCAGCCTCTTATTGCCCGCGTCCCAACTTTTTTGAGATGTGTTGCTGTCATGAAATTTCAAATGAGCCAATATTTGGCATGAAATTTCAAAATGTCTCACTTTCGACATTTGATATGTTGTCTATGTTCTACTGTGAATACAATATCAGTTTTTGAGATTTTGTAAATTATTGCATTCCATATTTATTTACAATTTGTACTTTGTCCCAACTTTTTTGGAATCGGGATTGTAGTCAAGCATCTAATTTTATGACTGCAAAATACAGAAAACATAGTATAACATGTCTTGCAAAAGTATTCAGCCCCTTGGTGTTTGTCGCATTACAAGCTGGAATTAAAATGGATTTTTGGGGGGTTAGCACCATTTGATTTACACAACATGCCAACCACTTTAAAGGTGCAATTTTTTATTTATTGTGACAGAAACAATAATTAGGATGAAAAAGCAGAAATGTGGAGTGTGCATAAGTATTCACTCCCCCAAAGTCAATACTTTGTAGAGCCACCTTTTGCTGCAATTGCAGCTGCAAGTCTCTTGGGGTATGTCTCTATTAGCTTAGCACATTTAGCCACTGGGATTTTTGCCCATTCAACTGCTCCAACTCCTTCAAGTGAGATGGGTTGCGTTGGTGTACAGCAGTCTTCAAGTTATGCCACAGATTCTTAATTGGATTGAGGTCTGGGCTTTGACTAGGTCATTCCAAGACATTTAAATGTTTCCCTTTAAACCACTCCAGTGTAGCTTTAGCAGTATGTTTGGATTTATTGTCCTGCTGGAATGTGAATCTTCATCCCAGTCTCAAACCTCTGGCTGACTCAAACAGGTTTTCCTCCCGAATTGCCCTGTATTTAGTGCCATCCATCTTTCCTTCAATCCTGACCAGCTTTCTTGTCCCTGCAGATGAAAAATATCCCAACAGCATAATGCTGCCACCACCATGCTTCACTGTAGGAATGGTGTTCTCAAGGTGTTGGGTTTATGGTACACATGGCGTTTCCCATGATGGCCAAAAAGATCAATTTTAGTCTCATTTGACCAGAGACTCTTCTTCCATGTGTTTGGGGAGTCTGCCACATGCTGTTGGGCAAACTCCAAATGTGTTTTCTTATTTTTTTCTTGAAGCAATAGCTTTTTTCTGGCCACTTTTCCATAAAGCCCGACTCTGTGGAGTGTATGGCTTAAAGTGGTCCTATGGACAGATACTCCCATCTCCGCTGTGGATCTTTGCAGCTCCTTCAGTGTTATCTTTGGTGTCTTTGTTGCATCCCTGATTAATGCCCTCCTTGCCTGGTCTGTGAGTTTTGGTGAATACAGGGCCTTCTCTTGTCAGGTTTTAGTGGTGCCATATTCTTTCCATTTTGCTATAATGGATTTAATGGTGCTCCCTGGGATATTCAAAGATTGGGATATTTTGTATGGCCAAACCCTGATCTATACTTCTTCACAACTTTGTCTCTGACCTGTTTGGAGTGCTCCTTGGTTCTCATGTTGCTTGCTTAGTAGTGTTGCAGGGTCAGGGTCCTTCCAGAACAGGTTGATTTATACAGACATCATGTGACAGATCATGTGACACTTTGATTGCACACAGGTGGATCTTAATCAAATAATTATGTGACTTATGAAGTGAATTGTTTGGACCAGCTCTTATTTAGGGGTTTCATATGAAGGGGGGGGGGGGGGGGCAGCACAGTGGTGTAGTGGTTAGCGCTGTCGCCTCACAGCAAGAAGATCCGGATTTGAGCCCCATGGCTGGTGAGGGCCTTTCTGTGCAGAGTTTGCATGTTCTCCCCGTGTCCATGTTGGTTTCCTCCTGGTGCTCCGGTTTCCCCCACAGTCCAAAGACATGCAAGTTAGGTTAACTGGTGACTCTAAATTGACCATAGGTGTGAATGTGAGTGTGAATGGTTGTCTGTGTCTATATGTCAGCCCTGTGATGACCTGGCGACTTGTCCAGGGTGTACCCCACCTTTCGCCCATAGTCAGCTGGGATAGGCTCCAGCTTGCCTGTGAACAGGATAAAGAACAGGATAAAGAACAGGATAAAGCGGCTAGAGATAATGAGATGAGATGAGATGAGATATGAAAGGGGGTGAATACCTATGCACACTCCAGATTTCTGTTTTTTCATCTTAATTACTGTTTGTGTCACAATAGAAAAAACAATTTATATCGTTAAAGTGGTAGGCATGTTGTGTAAATCAAATGGTGCTAACCCTTCAAAAATCCATTTTAATTCCAGCTTGTAATGCAGCAAAACAGGACAAACACCAAGGGGGATGAATACGTTTGCAAGACACGATATATATTTCACTTATCTATATATATTTGTAAATAAAAGATTGGAAAAAATCCTCCCTTTGGTGATGTAGCTTCATCTGACACTGGAAAAAAATGGCTTTTTTTTTCAATAACATTCAAGGTGGGTTTGTTGTACAACTGCAAAATATGGTGGAAGTTCTGTGATATAGTGATTGTGTGTGTGTGTGTGTGTGTGTGTGTGTGTGTGTGTGTGTATATATATATATATATATATATATATATATATATATATATATATATATATATATATAAATAATTTTTTTCTGTGTTTGCAGTCATAAACTTTCTCTTGACATAGAGCCCCGAGAAAAGCTCAACTGAGTTGAGCTTTTAATAGTAAAAATAGTTTCTGCTCTAAGATCGGCACTGACTATTTAGCCCTAAACGCATCATTTCCATCTACAACTATTCTAGTGCTATTTACACACACAAACATATCTCATAGCATAATATATCATTCTGGCATCCAACCTTTTTAAACTTCCCTCTGATTAGCTGAAGTTTTCCATAGTATATTACTAGCCTTTTTATACAAACTCTCCTTCATTGTTTAATGAATTCATTTATCAGAAAACAGTCTATAGTATTTAATGCATCTGATCACCATACATCATAAAATATTTTTATTGCAATATAATATTTATTTTGACAAATATATACAAAGCTAATTCTTACGTTCTCTCTTTCCAGTCAATCTAACTGGCAGTGTGAAAAGCTTCTACAGCCGTGTACCTTTTAGAAAGATGGTGTCTTATTCTGTCCGCTACCGTGTTGGTCTGCTGAACAAGTCCATCACTGAAGGGTAAATAAGACACAAATATAACTTTAGCTCTGGCAGTTTCTGATTAAGAAAGCTGACCATCAGGAACATTGTCCCCTGAAACCACACTGATATTATCTTACTTGGCCTCATGTGTCTAACAGTGTACTAAATCTAGAATTCTGAAATAAATTTCATTTATATTTGTTATAATCATCACTGGCAATCAAAAGCCTCTGTTTACCTTAACTATGTTTCATGGTTCAGGGTTGATTGTTTTTTATGTCACTGCTACTGTATGATTAGGTTTTTTGAGTGTGAGAGGCGCTGTGATGAGGATCCTTGCTGTCGGGGAATCGGCTATGTTCGAGACACTGGTGCATCTGGTATGAGCATGTTGCTGCTTTTTTACAGTGTTTTGTCCTGTGCTATTAAAGCATACAGTGTGTTGCTAATGGACAAATGACAACTAAGTACATCTCTCTCTCTCTCTCTCTCTCTCTCTCTCTCTCTCTCTCTCTCTCTTTCTAGGCTCAGATGTTCAGTGTCTGACTCTGAACAGTCTGGGGATTCAGACATGTGGGGAAAAGGACAGAACTAAGTGGAGAATGCAGGACTGCTCTCCATCTAAAGTCCAGACTGAGGTCTACCCCTTTGGCTGGTATGAGAAGCCAGGTATGTATGTGTTCTGTACTTCAGGAATGTGAATGTGTACAGACATGTATGTTTGGCTGTATTTGCTTGTTACATACTCCTACAATGCAAGCATATAAATGCATTTAAAGTACAATGCTGGCTCAAAACATCTATATTATTATTGTGAAGTTTACCTGTAGAACAGACAAAGAGATTCTGCTCTCTGCAAACACTGTGCGCATTACCAAACCTATGTGTTTCTAGTGAATCAGTGGACACAAAGTCCTGGTATATGTCCTGACTTCAAACTTCGGTCTCCCTCAAAAGTTGGTGAGAAACTCATGCATTTTTATTTTAATAGTTCAAAAGCACTACAATGTCCTTCCCTCATGTTACTGTAAACCTGCAACATAAGATATTATTAAGTGAAATTAATAATGGGCATGTTTATACTCACATCTTTCTCTGTGTCATACACTGCAGCTGCATCTGACCTCCATTAGTTCAGAATTACAGAGTCCCAATTTATATCAAGTGTTTCTACCTGTGTGGTTACACATAAACAATATACACAGCTACAGGGCTCAACATTAACTTTTTAATCCACTTGTTCGGTCGGACAAGCAGCAAGATTTTTCACTTGTCCTGTCCATAACCGTTTTATTCCTATGTATTTACTAGTTAAATTAAAGGAAAGTGGTTAAAAAAGTTTATCAAAAAGCAGGTATAGTTATGATAATCATTATGCTTTCATGATTTATAATTTTTCAGTAAAACACAAACTTTAACTGTAACAATAAATAGAAACTATCCAATGCCCCATTATGGTGTATGTGTTGTTAAACCCATTACCTGATGTGTAGTTTTAAGAGTCAGACTTACCCAAATTCAAAGCTTCTGGAGGAAATAAATTTAAATCTTTATTAATCCAGTAAAACCTGAAGTATAAATTGATTTAAAGAAATGAAACAGAAAGAAAACAAGTTGGACATGATAAGGGGGACAGAATCACGTTATGAATGAAAACAAACTGTAAATGAGTTCAGTACTGTCGTAAAATCCCACCAAATATTTTACGATAATGTGTTAATGTGTACTGTACAAAAGAAAAATACAATGAATGTCTGAATGAAATGAAGATTCATCACAGATATTTATTTTATTGAGGTATTTGATTGCTGTTTCTCAGATTTCGATTAATTCAGAGTCTAATCTATAATTCGATATTTCGACGTGGTTATTTTTACACACGGACCTGCTGTACTCGGCTTCCCTGGAATTTCATAAACAATAATATGGCCGGATCACTGAAGGGATTGAACTAGTTTTGTTGGAACTTTATTGATGTAACTCTTGAATAATTACTATAAAAATGGTGATTTTCAACAATCCCTTAAAGATGTGGTCCCTAAAAGATATAAAAGCGCAATATTGTCTGAGGAGGTTATATGTAATACTTTGTTGAGTAATTTTCTCTAGTTTGTAAACAAAATTAGATTGGCCTATATGTAGAAAATGTGACAATAAAATATATGGACTACTTATACTATTTATATAAACTGCTTATTACTATTATTTAACTCATTTTTTATATTCTCTTGTAACTTTAAGCAAGTCTTCAAGGAGTTTGGCTTGATCATGTCGCCTACCAGCAAGCCAGCGAGTGTAAATATGAACAAATAACACTGTTAAACTCACCTCAACATGTCTTTTACAATCGTTTACCCCGCCATAGGCATGTAAAGTCACTGTTACAAACAGTACAGCGCTCAACATGTCATTCATTCATTCATTCATTCATTCATTCCCTATTAGGTAAGGGTATACTTTCATGGAGTCTGAGGTGAAGTGGGTTTTGTATTTTGATTTTTTGTTACGCTCTGCCATGACACTCCTGGATACACTGACCTGATGGACTCTCGGTCATGGAGAGAAGATGTAAAACCCGCCCACACAGAACACTGATTGGTCTACCGAACAGGATGGAGCAATCACGATGCACTCTCTCTCTCTTGCTCTCTCTCCTGGGATATTGTATCTAATTTGCGGGCGTCAGGGAGTCCTGGAACTTCCAGGAGAGTTGGGAATAATTCAACTTGTCCCGTCGGACAAGCAGATGCAGATTTGACTTGTCCAGACCAAACAATTACTTGTCCCATCCGGTCGGGCAACCATTAATGTTGAGCCCTGAACTATAGTATAACTACAGTACTGTTAATGTGTGAGTTATGGAAGGATGACAGGAGTATTTGTATCTTATGTAGGTCTCATGTCAGTACACATGCGTATCAATCTTAGTATATAATTAAACACATAATTGATAGCCATTACATTGTAGATATGTCAAATGCATTCCATTCATTCAAGTACTGTTATTCCAGTTCATTTTGTTGGTTGAGCATGTCAGAGCATTGGAAGAGAAAATATTTATATAAAATAAATGTCCGTTTTCTGCATAGGGGGTCTGCAGTATTAATAAATTATGGATTGGTTTAAAGTGTAATATTTTATTTGGGTTATACAAGTGGTACCACTAGGAAATATTATCAGTTGACATTTCCTTGCCTTTTGCATTAGAAGAACTTTCATAACGTAGATAATCATTCACATATTGATACAATAGTAAACCAGCAATTTATGCAAATGTGATTACCCATAACCTATAAAAATACACTTGTGTATCTGTAGTACACTCAGATATACTACTGTAATCATTGTTATGTATATGGAAATATGTTCATGTAGATTAATGTAGATTATTATTCACAGTTAATTTGAAAAACTGGAGACTGCTGGATGCCTCGTATGTCCTGGTGGACTCGTCTGTCTCTGCATTCGACGTAGTTCATATCAGCAGAGATATTGCTGATGACCTGGATAGAGTCCGTGACTGGTGTCTGTCTGGTGAGACTTCCTCTCATCACACACACACACACACACACACACACACACACACACACACACACACACACACACACACACACACACACACACACAACTCCAGTAATCAGTGAAGGATACTTACATGCATGTGTGTGTGTTTGTGTTTTGCTGCAGCCTGTGAGGAGGAAGACTCCTGTTCAGTTGTGTCAGTGGACAGTAGAGAGTCGGCAGTGAGGTGTGTCATGTACCCAGACACTCACATCTGCCTCCCGACCTCCAGTGGTCAGCATTGTGTCCTCCTCACTAAGGAACCTGCCCAATATGTCTACTTAAGAACTGGTATGATGTTCTGGGAAATTTAGCTAATAACATTTGAGAATAGACAACTCTACAGTCATCCTATAATGGATGTATCCAGAGAATAGTGTGAGCTTTTTCAAGAAAAGCTCTTCCAGTAGTTGCTTTTTTAATAGAAACATCCATTACGGTGACCTCAATTTAGTCGGTATCATCATTACAGTCTAGTAAATCATCTCTCTGTAACATTCTTATAAAATAACATTTCACTGTCTAATGTGAGTGTTATGGAATTTTTATGTTGAAGTTTTGAGGCAGCAACTAACCTCGGTGTCCATCCCTGGCCATGGAGCACTCCTTGGTAAAAACGAGATGAAGTTGATTGGGACTGACAGCAAGAGTGTGACTTATTTCCTGGGTGTTCCTTACGCAAGTCCACCAACTGGTGAAATGCGCTTCCGGCCCCCAAAGTCAGCTGATTGGACAGGCACCTGGAATGCTACATTTGCTCGGTGTGTGCTTACTTCTGTTTCTACATGCTGTATTCAGATTTAAGTTACATGCACATAGTGAGGAGTTAACACTGAAGTCGCTTACATCAGTATGCAGGACTCAAATGTCACTACAGACTTAAGTGCTATTCAGGCAGTTGTAAGGAATTTGAGCATGCACATCAGTGACGACAGCAAGACTGAATTTTTTATGGATAAAATTATGAGCTACACTTAATGTGAGCTGTAACTAAGAGATAAGCGCTTGGTCAGCTTTTCATTCAAACCATCTGCATATTTTCTTTTGCAGGAGGGCACCTCGAATTAACTAGAACATTAACATTATTTTAGAAATATGACAACTCAAAATAGGTGGCACGGTAGTGTAGTGGTTAGAACTGTCACCTCACAGCAAGAAGGTTCTGGGTTCAAGCCCAGTGGCTGATGGGGGCCTTTCTGTGTGGAGTTTGCATGTTCTCCCCATGTCTGCGTGGGTTTCCTCCGGGTGCTCTGGTTTCCCCCACAGTCCAAAGACATGCAGGTTAGGTTAACTGGTGACTCTAAATTGACCGTAGGTGTGAATGTGAGTGTGAATGGTTGTGTCTCTCTATGTGTCAGCCCTGTGATGACCTGGCGACTTGTCCAAGGTGTACCCCGCCTCTCACCCGTAGTCAGCTGGGATAGGCTCCAGCTTGCACACAACCCTGCCCAGGATAAGCAGTTATGGATAATGGATGGATGGATGGATGGATGGATGGATGGATGGATGGATGGATGGAACTCAAAATAGCTAATCACATGTATGGCAAAATAGGATAAATCCCATGCATACACTACGATTTCATAACATTGATGTCGAATGTAGTGACATTAAGATACGTATGTCAGTGCAAGGCATAAAAAACAATGGACAGTTAAAAAAATTAGGACTATTCATGCTGTAATATATTGGCAATATACTATATTTCTATTACATGTTTACTTCAGTGCTTTCCATATTCTTATTCGTAGATCAACAGATTAATTTTTGTTGTTTTGAAATCCCTTCTTGCTTTTACATCATATTGCTTTTGACAGCAAAGAAGAAAACAGCTTCCTTTTTCTGCATTTTCTCTTCCCCAAACTTTTCATGCTTAAAGGCAAGTGCTTATGTTTAAAGCTGGTGGTCTCTACTCTGTACACCTCTACTCAAGAAAAATCTGGCAATCTCTGAGGCGTGAACTATGTGATTTGCATAATGTGAATGGTGCATCTAGAAAATCAGCTTAAACACTTTTGAACTTAAATTGCCAATTCTGATTAGGGCTCTGAATGTGCTGTTTTGCAAATGTTTATTACATGGATATTTGTGCTTAAATATTGGAAATGTTTCAGGCCCACTTGTCTTCAGCCTGGTGACACTGATAACTCCGGCTCTAGTGAGGACTGTCTCTACCTCAACATATTCGTACCCAACAGTATGGTAGGTCCTGATGAGCTTCTCTCTCTCTCTCTCTCTCTCTCTCTCTCTCTCACACGCACGCATACACACTGTGTAAATGGTGTGCCCATAAACCCTTATTTCTGACCTTCTGTGGTGCAATATTATTTTGTGTGTGTTTGTTAAAGAAGCAGCCTACTTCAGTCCTAGTGTTCTTCCATAATGCTGGTTCCAGCTTGCTCGATGGCTCTTACCTTGCTGCTGTAGGAAACATCATCGTTGTGACCGCAAACTTCAGGGTGGCTGCTTTCGGATTCCTTAGCACAGGTACTATAAACTCCGGCAATATACAGACACACATTATTTTTTACTATATCGCTTTATTATTTATCATATTTCATTTTTACATAGTAAGAAGCTAGTCTGTTCCAGACAACACTAACTTTCTATCATTTCAAGAATGCTATGCTTTAAGTGAAGATTTTAGTGTGGATTCTTATGTCGTAATACTACAAATATGAACAATATTATGGATAACCAGAAACTAGTTGACTCTGTTAATGATGCTGTCCATTAGTTGAGATTACTGAATTGTGGATTGTAAAAACTCATCCATACTGTTATAGTTCATACGGCTACATGATTACAGGTTCTGGTACTTTTTCTGAGAACTATGGGCTGCAGGACCAGGTAGCAGCACTGAGGTGGGTACAGGAGAACATCGCTCTTTTCGGAGGTGACCCCACCAGAGTGACGATGGGAGCAGACAGAAACGGTGCTGACATCGCCAGCCTTCATCTGTCCTCATCCTCGTCTTCATCTCTGTTCCACCAGGTTTTGCTTATGGTAAGTGAGAAGATGGTGAACAGGAATAAGGATAAAGTACAAGAATAAAGATTTTTGTCCATCTTTGGTGTGAAGAAGCAAGCAGTGCGATACCATGTGAAAATGTTGCGATAGTTTGAGCGAAATACTTCATTTGCTAGGTTTTCTACATCCGTACATCTGTGGCAAGTTGTCCACACTATAGTAAGAAAAGAAACCCATTTCTTAGCTTTTGTCAATTTGGGCTATAGATTTTAGTTATGATTGTTTTGTTTAGTATTCCTCCTCATGGTCCTCGTCCTCTCTGATCATATTGTACATTCGTTGGTTTGGAACTCCGTAGAAGGATCTCCATTTCTTCCTCTTGAAGCTATGCCTTTTTTTCTCTTCCACTCCTGCCAGAGAAAGATAGGATAATACACTGTCCTGCACTCCAGCACTGATGTAAGATCCTTGTTGTGCAGAGACGGCAGTGGTATTTTGCTGGTCAAACGCCGTTCTGAGGAGGAATTATGGCACAATTAGCAAAAACTCACCAGCATATACTGTCTAGTGACAACTGGTTATGATATGACTGGTTCACTGATGAAGCACACGTAGCTCTGAAGTTAAGTGAGAGAACAATCAATACTGTTTAAATAATGAGTGATTTGTAAATGATTCCACTGCAGATATGACTCATTTGTCCATAGCTCTAGTGAGCAAGAAAGTAAGTCAAACCATTTGCCATTATTTGCACTTTCATAAAACAACCCAGTTTAGCTAATGTTTGAATTGAGTCATGTACCTGTCCACTGTTGTCCAGTTAAAGCTGTGAGCTCTCATTATAGGAGCAGACTGAGAGATGTGTACCGGGTCAGGGGCTGCCAGGCAAGGACCAGTGAGTAGACAACACAGACCATCTGCTATGTCTGTGTATGGAGGGGGAAACACAACATAACCCATCCAGATCAAATTACCTGTTCATTAAAATGCACCTACAGGATTTTACATTAGTTCTGTCCATTATTCTATTATTTTGTCATGTCGTCATTACCGGAGTAGTGGTTGACTAGGTCCTCGAGGCACTGGAACGTTAGCCCTGGAGAGATGAAATACCACTTGTTTGGCAGACGGAGGATCCGGTAATGCACTATAGATCTGTGGCGCACAGATAAGCTGTACACACCTGCAGGACCAAACCAAACATTTCACTACACATTCTCAGAAGCTTAAATAGCAAGTTACAGACACTTCACCGTGTAAAATCCTTTCACCTCTTCTGCTCTCTCTGACCATGAAAGACCCGACTCTATTCCCAGGCAGCTGAAGCAACTCCTCAGCTTTTTGTCTTGCAACACCTTCAAACAACCACCTGAATACAACAGGGTGGATGCATTAGTATTTTAGCCTATACTATATTTTTAATGTATTTATTTTCATTGTTTTAAATTAGGGACTAGGCAGCAAAAATGGAAGCGGCAGCGAAAACATTATACAGGAAAATGATAAAATACTGTAAGATATACTAGTAGTGAATGCATGCATAAATTGAAATAAAATAAATCCAGAGCCAATAATAAATCAAAATAAGTTCAATATGGTAAAAACAAACATCAAATAAAAACTTACCCATCATAAAATTTAAAGTGAAAACAAGAACAAAACAACTAGATTAATTATTTGAGAGTAACCTGAATGACTAATTGATACCAGCCTTTTAAGTTTCCGTGTATTCTATATTTTATTCTACTATCAAGCGACAAAAATAATAAAATCTAAAAGTTAGTTTTATATCATGGATCCTGTATGGTAATGTAATGAGTTCACGTATTGTATCAGAAAAGAACATAGGTTAACAAGGTTCAAACTCATTCATCATCACTATTCATTAAAGTTCACTCACCCGTGGTAAACCTTAGCTACATGGCAGCGTGGGATGTAGTTTTCCTCTCTTGTCTGGAGAGAATAAACCTTTACCCAGTAGCCCTCTCTAGAAGAAGAAGGATGGAGAGGGAGAATGAATTTGGACATATTTATAAGTCAATAGAAGAATCTGCATGAAGCAACAGAATGTTGAAAAATCTGCTTTCCATCCTGAGGGTCATGCCAATACAAAGAGTTAAATAATATAAAAAGATTAGTCCTGTGTTTTGTGTAAAATTGAAATGTGAAGACTCATAAAGTACCTGCCCATGACTGATTACTATTATGAACAACGAAGGCCCCAGTTAAGCTTTCACAAGATAGCAGCTTTGGGAATTGGGAAATATTCCGAGAATAAGTCCACAGAAAGGCATTCAATTTGCTTTATGGGTATACATAGTAAATGCCATTAAATTACAACATCAAACAAATGGTTGGCAAAATGAAATAAAAGGAAAAAGTAGGAAAAACCAAATAAAATTTACCAAATTATTGTCTGTCAATGAACAGATGAAAATAAATGAACAGAAATTAAAAAATGAAGTGAAATCAGCTGTCGAATGAGATGGATAAACTTCCGGCATAACTGATATGGTTAGTAGTGTCAAGCATTAACCTTAGCTGAACAGTCCACATAACACAAGCTTATGTTAACGATTTGGATAATCTAGAAAGATCAACAAGCTCACCTTTAACACCCCATCTGAATAACTATGGTTAGTGTTTACTCAAAATAGCTAATATTAAATGATAAATAATAATAATAATATTTGGCTAATCACATCACTAGCCTACATCAAAACTCTGTGTAATTTTGGAAGTCATTTTATGCATTGTTTAGCAAGTAAGATGTCACTAGGCCTGCAACATTATTCAAAGTAGGCTACAGCGGCAAGTAACACAAGTTGAACCAGTCACGTTTTTCGATGTCAACTTGGCAGCAGATAGATTTCATGTATGGTACACGCTGCACTCATGTTCAGTTAAAGTGAACATCAGAAAAACCTGTATTGTATCCAAGTTAATATTTAAAACAGCTTTCACAATTGAGCAATGGGTTCAGGAAAAAAAAACCCCCAAAAAACATGATAAACCTGAAGTATTTTGTGTAAAAGACGTCTATATAGACTGACGTGGAAAGTGGCCCATCAAGCATGGCATTTTTTTAACAGCAGAAAAAAAATATGCAAAAAGGAATCTACAGAGCATGTTAAATAAACCACATTATTCAACCTGTATCAGTGTTTTATCACACTGCAAAAAACTGAAAACTAAATTTGAGGAGAAAATTCCTACTTGTGAAATTATCTTGCTGCATGGACAGATAATTTTACTTGACAAGACATCTTGGAATAAGTTGGTTACAATCTAGAACTAGTTTTAATAATCTCAGAGTTGGTGTCTTGTTTTCTTCTAATAGGAAATGCTCGATCGTTTCAACTATATTCAAGATATTCTAACTTGTTAAGATATCATTTTTGCAGTGTAGAAGAAAACAAGACACCAACTCTGAGATTATTAAAACTAGTTCTAGATTGTAACCAACTTATTCCAAGATGTCTTGTCAAGTAAAATGATCTGTCCATGCAGCAAGATAATTTCACTCGTATTAAAGAATTTTCTCCTCAAATTCAGTTTTCAGTTTTTTTTTCAGTGCAGCATTTTAAATTGTAACAATATCTATGATTATATATATAAAACAATTATTTGTTTTTCTTTCAGACTAAAAGTCACGTTATTTAACATCATCAAATGTTTAAATATTATAAAATCATAAAGAATAAATCCTCAGTCCATCTATATAGATAGCAACATTTGCACACAGTTGTAAGAAAATGACAATGAAATACACTTCTATTTTCTGTCATGCGTAGCTTTCCTCGCCACATACACAGTTGTGAAAGATAAACATGAGAGTACTCACTCCGATAAGAGTCTCAGCCAGTCTCCTGTCCTGAACAGGGGCTCACAAATTTCAGGGGGAGGATAGTCACTCAACACCACTGCTGGCTCCTTTTCGCTTACTGTTACAAAGAAACACAGAAGAAATCATTGAAAAGAACAACATTTTATATTAACAAAAAATGTGTACATGTATGTCAGTTTCAATTGACGGAGCTGACCACATTGCGTCCTTTGTTTCGAATACAATATGACAGTTTGTTTACTACACAGCAACATCCCCAGTGTTGAATTAACACCCAAAGTGTTGATTTAACACCCTACTGTGTTTATATATGTTCAGTTGGACACAAATAAACTCTGAAAGTGTTAATTCAACACTAGTCGGGTTATTGTCAGTAAGCAGTAGTGTTTAATTTTTTAACTGACATATCGTTTTTTTCATTTTTTACTCCCAAATAGTGACATATGTGCTATACTAGAGGCACTTGACAATCAATACCCCTACTATATATGTTTGTATACACTCTAAAAAATAATGGGGCCAGTACCGGTTCTTCAGGGTGATGCCATAGAAGAACCTTTTTCAGGGCTTCAAAGAATCGTTCATGCAACAGTTCTTTAAAGAACCATTTAAACCATTTGTTTGAGCAGTGAAGACAGATTTGTGTAAACATAGCCTATGTGCATTGACCAGTAAATGGTAAGAGAATGCCAGGCTCTGAAGAACCATTTCCAATGTGAAGAACCTTTCGCATAATGTAATGGTTCATCACAGAGTTTTGACTCTCCGTGGAACCATCCAGAGATTTGAAGAACCACTGAAGCACCTTTATTTTTTAGAGTGTAGTTAATGTTGGGTTAAATTGTCTACGTATGTCAGTAAGTAAATTATTATTATTATTATTATTATTATTATTATTATTATTATTATTATTATTATTATAAGCTCAAGCTTTAAGTATAAGCACAACTATTTTCATCCAGCACTTTGTATCAATTATTAATTGTCTTACCACTTGATGGAAGATTGCCAGTAGTTGTAGTCTGTATAAACTCCTCTCTAGGCTTCAGTATCGCCTGCACATTACCCATTACTCAAACTAATTTCCAAATGCACCAGTTTACGAGGGTTCAGTCGATCCATACAGCTGACATCTTGAACTCAGCCTTTAATAATAAACTTTACTAGCATATTTAGAGTGCAGCACAGACATTTACTGCTGCTGCCTGACTGTTTTTAACTTCCTACAGAAAAGTGAAGAGTTGACTATCTGTAGCCTGTCAGAATAGGGAAGCTGTTTCTCACCACATTTTCCACTCTAACACTGAACAAAATAGGAAGGGTTGATAAAGCTTTCAGCAGTATGCAAATTCACACATACATGCACTGCTGGTAAAAAGGCCTATAAATAGGTGAAAATATAACTCCTACTCAGAAAAAAAACAGCTTTTGGTGAACATTTATTCTTTTATTTTTCTGCCTTTATCTCATATAAATAAGAGCTTTTCTTATTTTGATATACAATGAAATATGTGATCTAAGTGGGAGGTAAAGACGATTAGTAAAAATGATGAGTTTGTACCTGGAGTTATTTGTTTTGTCCCTTAAAGTATTTCACTGCATTTAGTCTTTTGATTCAAACATTGAAACAATGCTTTTAATAGGGTTTGTATAATAGAAATCTGCTTTATGAGCGTGGTATCTGTGTACATGTTTTCTTTTAGGGTGGCTCAGTGTTCTCTCCAGCTACAGTAATGAGCAAGCAGAAAGCCCAGGAGCAGGCTGTTTCTCTGGCTTTAGAGCTTAGCTGCTCATCATTAGATCCTGCACAGCTACTTATCTGCCTGAGACAAAAATCTGCTGACAGCATCAACGCTGCACAGACCAAGGTCGCTTTCCTTTGATAAAAACACAGACTACAGGCTTTACTTATCTACATCTCATAGCTGCAGTACCAGTCAACAGTTTTGACACATCTTCTAATTCAATGGTCTTTCTTTATTTTTATTAATTAAAAGACACTTCATGTCTTAAAGTAATGATGGATGTTGTTTCTCTTTACTTACTCAAGTGACATAATATGGATCGCTACAGTTGTGGAATAGGGCTATTTACTGTATGTTTTTATTATTTACTATTTACTGTTTGATCTCAAACGCATTAAGAAGGCAAGAAATTACACAAATTAACTTTCGACGAGGCACCTGTTAATTGAAAAGCATTCTAGGTGAAGCTGGTTAAGATAATGCCAGTAGTGTACAAAGTGTCATCAAGGTAAACGGTGGCTACTTTGAAGAATCTAAAATATGAAACATATTTGTGTTTTTTTAACACTTTGTTGTTTACCACATAATTCCATATATGTTCCAGATGTTATTTCATAGTTTTGATGTCTTCAGTTTTGTTCTACAATGTAGAAAATAGTCACAATACAGAATGAGTAGGTATGTCCAAACTTTTGACTGGTACTGTATATTCTAGCTACGTTTTGATACAAATTACAGCAGTGATTTTTTTTTTTAATTCCAATGTTGAATTTAATAAATGATATATACTGATAAATGCCTTGTATGGCTGTGTGTTTTTGTGTACAGTTATTGGCAGTAAGTGGCCCCCTGCAGGCCTGGTCTCCAGTGGTTGATGGTGTGGTGGTTAAGGAACAGCCGTCAGTAGCCCTGAGCTCCGGACGCTTCCATAGAGTGCCGTTGATGCTAGGTTCTTCAGCAGAGGATGGTCTGATCAGCAGAGCTAAAAACATCAAGGTCAGAACAGGCAGGATTTAACTGGATTGGTGTAGTACCATATGATCAGAAATGCTTTTATGTATTTACATTGTATGGTAAGAAATTTTATTGCTGTCTGTCATATGAATAGAATTTTGAGAAACTTCAGGGAAGAGCAGACAGTAAAACTGCCTTCTATGAAGCATTGTCCAATTCTCTGGGAGGAGATGATGCCAACATGTTTGTGAAGGAAGCAGCTACTTGGTTCTACTCTCTGCAACACTCTCCAACTCCCTCTGGCTACAATGTCTTCTCCCGTGCTCTGGAGAATGCGACGAGGTGAGAAAGAACACAGTCAACTACTTTATATCAAGGGCTGCCCTTATCAAAAAGAAGTATACTTCAAGTTCATTTTATGAAGTATACTTAAGTAAAGTTAAAAGTATATTTCTTTCAGTATAGACCCCTTTCACATGACGTCACCGCGCCACGAGATTTTGTTAGGCGCCATATTGGAAGACCAAGTACATGCACTCATAATATAAAACAAAGTACGAGCGAGAGTAAAGTGACATGATGGATGATAATTCTGGTTATGTGAGTACATTACCAGCTGCAGAAAGGGCACGGTATGTGGAGAAACTGGCTGTGATTGATGGGTTTGACCCATATGATAAGACTCGGGGCAAGGGAGAATGGAAACATAAGGAGGACCGGACACCAATTCTGCTATCTGTTTGCTACCCAGACATTGTAAACTATTTGTTGTTTACACCCAGTGCCTACACTCAGTGTTCGAACTATGCCGATATTTTCAGGGGGCCCCTTTTTTTCCCTTGGGGGTGTGTGTGCTTGCGCTTGCCTCAGAGCGCGGATCTCCAAACACATGAGAAGCCTATCTTACGCACATATCACACGGACTCCACACCTCCACACACGCATCGCGTCTGAAGTCATAACTCATCAGGGGAAATCGTGTCCACATTGGCATGTTCAAAAAACAACCTCGCGTCAACAATGATACCACACGCAAGAAAAAAAAAAAAACAGTCAGGCTACTCAACAACCAACCTGGCAGCAGCGAGCAAGCCCCAAACCATCCTAAATTATTATTATTATTGAATTGTAGAAGTCTGGGAGGCTTGCTCCTCATACAGTTATCAACTTGGGGCCAATTTAGCATGTTTTAAATCTGAATTTCTTGCGTTTGCTTACCTCAAAGTGTCCGCAGATCATGCACAGACTTATCCATTATATCCACAGTTTTTTGCCAAGTCTCACACAGGTTTCTTTCAAGTCTACTGTTGGGCCAATAAATCATAAATAAAACAGCTCAGATTTGTTTGTTTAAGTCGTTTGCCACTCCACTTTATTCTCGTGGGTTCACATACCGCTGCCGTTATTTCCCTCTAATCACGAGTTTGTTGGTCTTCCAAAATGGCGCAGGGTCTGTTTACTTCTGGTTTCGGGTGACGTCAGTGAAAGGGGTCTATACTTTTGTGTACCAAGTATACTGATATCAATGTACTTACAGTATACTTGTAAGTAAACTAATCTAATACTTCTTATCTCATCTCATTATCTCTAGCCGCTTTATCCTGTTCTACAGGGTCGCAGGCAAGCTGGAGCCTATCCCAGCTGACTACGGGCGAAAGGTGGGGTACACCCTGGACAAGTCGCCAGGTCATCACAGGGCTGACACATAGACACAGACAACCATTCACACTCACATTCACACCTACGGTCAATTTAGAGTCACCAGTTAACCTAACCTGCATGTCTTTGGACTGTGGGGGAAACCGGAGCACCCGGAGGAATCTAATACTTCTTGAGACTAAATTGGCCCACATAAAAAGTATACTTTAAGTCAAAGAGAAGTAAACTTTGAGTATACAACTAGTATTTTTATTTTGCACTGCAAGTATACCACAAGTAAACTTATATACTAATAGTTTACTAGTTCTATACTTGTAGTCCACTCTTTAGTTTACAAAAGCATACTTCATAGCAGGGGTGCAGATCCGATGTCAGGATTGGGGGGGGGGGGGGGGGGGGGACAAAAGTGATTTTTTTTTTTTTCCCGTATGCAACTCATACCATGCAACCATAAATCACAACTTCGTAGAGGCTCGCCACATCATTCAAAAAGTACTGCACAGGGAATCATTTGTCTGAAAATACATTTGTTTGTACAATTCTGAATAATTTAGGGGATTTTTATTGGGGGAGACAATTCATGTTTTTCAGAAATTGGGGGGGGTGGGGGGTGGGGTGTCATGTCCCCCCCGTCCCCCCGGGATCTGCACCCATGCTTCATAGTATACTGGAAATATACTATGAGTTTACTTGTTTTATAATTCTAGTCCACTTTTTAGTTTACTAAAGTATAATTTGTAGTAGGGGCGGCACGCTGGTGTAGTGGTTAGCGCTGTCGCCTCACAGCAAGAAGGTCCGGGTTCGAGCCCCGTGGCCGGCAAGGGCCTTTCTGTATGGAGTTTACATGTTCTCCCCGTGTCCGCGTGGGTTTCCTCCGGGTGCTCCGGTTTCCCCCACAGTCCAAAGACATGCAGGTTAGGTTAACTGGTGGCTCTAAATTGACCGTAGGTGTGAATGTGAGTGTGAATGGTTGTCTGTGTCTATGTGTCAGCCCTGTGATGACCTGGCGACTTGTCCAGGGTGTACCCCACCTTTCGCCCGTAGTCAGCTGGGATAGGCTCCAGCTTGCCTGCGACCCTGTAGGACAGGATAAAGCGGCTACAGATAATGAGATGAGATACTTTGTAGTATACTGAAAATATACTATCGGTTTACTAGTTCTACACTTCTAGTCCACGTTTTTAATTTATAAAAGTATACTTTATAGCATATTGGAAATATACTATTAGTTACTGGTTATATACAGTGGTGCTTGAAAGTTTGTGAACCCTTTAGAATTTTCTATATTTCTGCATAAATATGACCTAAAACATCATCAGATTTTCACACAAGTCCTAAAAGTAGATAAAGAGAACCCAGTTAAACAAATGAGACAAAAATATTATACTTGGTCATTTATTTATCGAGTAAAATTATCCAATATTACATATCTGTGAGTGGCAAAAGTATGTGAACCTTTGCTTTCAGTATTGTGCAGCAATAACTGCAACTAAACATTTGCGGTAACTGTTGATCAGTCCTGCACACCAGCTTGGAGGAATTTTAGCCCATTCCTCTGAACAGAACAGCTTCAACTCTGGGATGTTGGTGGGTTTCCTCACATGAACTGCTCGCTTCAGGTCCTTCCACAACATTTCCATTGGATTAAGGTCAGGACTTTGACTTGGCCATTCCAAAACATTAACTTTATTCTTCTTTAACCATTCTTTGGTAGAACAGCTTGTGTGCTTAGGGTCGTTGTCTTGCTGCATGACCCACCTTCTCTTGAGATTCAGTTCATGGACAGATGTCCTGCCATTTTCCTTTAGAATTCGCTGGTATAATTCAGAATTCATTGTTCCATCAATGATGGCAAGCCGTCCTGGCCCAGATGCAGCAAAACAGGCCCAAACCATGATACTACCACCACCATGTTTCACAGATGGGATAAGGTTCTTATGCTGGAATGCAGTGTTTTCCTTTCTCCAAACATGACGCTTCTCATTTAAACCAAAAAGTTTTATTTTGGTCTCATCCGTTCACAAAGCATTTTTCCAAAAGCCTTCTGGCTTGTCCACGTGATCTTTAGCAATCTGCAGACGAGCAGCAATGTTCTTTTTGGAGAGCAGTGGCTTTCTCCTTGCAACCCTGCCATGCACACCATTGTTGTTCAGTGTTCTCCTGATGGTGGACTCATTAACATTAGCCAATGTGAGAGAGGCCTTTAGTTGCTTAGAAGTTACCCTGGGGTCCTTTGTGACCTCACCGACTATTACAGGCCTTGCTCTTGGAGTGATCTTTGTTGGTCGACCACTCCTGGGGAGGGTAACAATGGTCTTGAATTTCCTCCATTTGTACACAATCTGTCTGACTGTGGATTGGTGGAGTCCAAACTCTTTAGAGATGGTTTTGTAACCTTTTCCAGCCTGATGAGCATCAACAACGCTTTTTCTGAGGTCCTCAGAAATCTCCTTTGTCCGTGCCATGATACACTTCCACAAACATGTATTGTGAAGATCGGACTTTGATAGATCTCTGTTCTTTAAATAAAACAGGGTGCCCACTCACACCTGATTGTCATCCCATTGATTGAAAACACCTGACTCTAATTTCACCTTCAAATTAACTGCTAATCCTAGAGGTTCACATACTTTTGCCACTCACAGATATGTAATATTGGATCATTTTCCTCAATAAATAAATGACCAAGTATAATATTTTCATCTCATTTGTTTAACGGGGTTCTCTTTATCTACTTTTAGGGCTTGTGTGAAAATCTGATGATGTTTTAGGACATATTTATGCAGAAATATAGAAAATTCTAAAGGGTTCACAAACTTTCAAGCACCACTGTACATCTAGTCCACTTTTTAGTTTTGAAGTATACTACAATTACCCTTCTAGGTATACGATAAGTTTTCTAGCCCTAACCCTTACCTCAAGCACACTACCAGTACACAACTTAAGCGTTTTGTATCTTAACTCATTCCCTACGGCAAGCCGCTGACAGCGGCTCGGCGAATTTCCCATTCCCTACGGAAAGCCGGTACTATCGGCTTTGGTGACGTCATACGGAATTCCCTCGGAAACTCCCATAATAAAGCAGTACACGTGAATTTGACCAATCAGAGCCGTAGAGGACTGCACATAGACCATATTTGGATATTATAATTAGCGGGAAACCCCAGAAGTCACGCGTAGGGAAGGTTTATTATAGCAGGGATAGACTGCTATAACATTATTATAGTATTATAATATTATAATATAATATTATGATTGATGCTTGTGAAACCTACCTACTTCAGAATTCTACAAAAATAATTCCATATTTAGAAAGGATAGGTTTCAAGGACTCGGTAAATGTATACTTTTCTACCTCTAAAATAATTTGTTATGGAGATAGAGACATTTAACTGGATGTACCTATTAAATTCGATTTTCACAAAAAGTATTCCGTCAAAACGTGACTGAAAAAAATTGAAGTATTCCCTAAGGAATGAGTTAAGGTACAATGAAGTTATAAAGGTAAATATTCAGAAAATAACAACAGATACTCAGGATTAAGAACATATTCATTTTCTTTAAAAATACAAATTTAAAGCAACATTGTATTAAATGCCATAATATAAAAATATGGCAATGACAACTGAAATTGACATCCAAGCTCTAAAGAAAAAGAAATAAATAAAAAAATTTTAATTATCCCACTCAGGAGAAAAAAAAAAACTTATATGGAACTACAGACATACCTAAGAGTCAACAATGCTTAAGCACAACTACAGGGCAAGTACATTTAAACATAAGGCACAAATATTGTAATACTTTATTACACTTTTGTTAAATACATCTTGATCAAAAGGTTAAGTATAAGCTTAATATACTTAGACTTTTCTATATACAGTGGTGCTTGAAAGTTTGTGAACCCTTTAGAATTTTCTATATTTCTGCATAAATATGACCTAAAACCTCATCAGATTTTCACACAAGTCCTAAAAGTAGATAAAGAGAACCCAGTTAAACAAATGAGACAAAAATATTATACTTGGTCATTTATTTATTGAGGGAAATGATCCAATATTACATATCTGTGAGTGGCAAAAGTATGTGAACCTCTAGGATTAGCAGTTAATTTGAAGGTGAAATTAGAGTCAGGTGTTTTCAATCGATGGGATGACAATCAGGTGTGAGTGGGCACCCTGTTTTATTTAAAGAACAGGGATCTATCAAAGTCTGATCTTCACAACACATGTTTGTGGAAGTGCATCATGGCACGAACAAAGGAGATTTCTGAGGACCTCAGAAAAAGCATTGTTGATGCTCATCAGGCTGGAAAAGGTTACAAAACCATCTCTAGGCAAGGCAAGGCAAGGCAAGTTTATTTATATAACGCATTTCATACACAGTGGCAGTTCAATGTGCTTTACAGAGGTAAAAGCAAAACAGTAAACAATAGAAAATAAAATTACATAAAATAAAGGGGGAAGAAGAGAGAAAGTTCAGTAAAAACAGCAGAATAAAATGGAATAAAAGTTAAGTAAAGTTTAAGACATGCAAAGACTGTAAAAGTTAAGTAAAGTTTAAAACATGTAAAGATGATAAAACATGTAAAGAAAAGCTTGGACTCCACTAATCCAGAGTCAGTCAGATTGTGTACAAATGGAGGAAATTCAAGACCATTGTTACCCTCCCCAGGAGTGGTCGACCAACAAAGATCACTCCAAGAGCAAGGAGTGTAATAGTCGGCGAGGTCACAAAGGACCCCAGGGTAACTTCTAAGCAACTGAAGGCCTCTCTCACATTGGCTCATGTTAATGTTCATGAGTCCACCATCAGGAGAACACTGAACAACAATGGTGTGCATGGCAGGGTTGCAAGGAGAAAGCCACTGCTCTCCAAAAAGAACATTGCTGCTCGTCTGCAGATTGCTAAAGATCACGTGGACAAGCCAGAAGGCTATTGGAAAAATGTTTTGTGGACGGATGAGACCAAAATAGATCTTTTGGTTGAAATGAGAAGTGTTATGTTTGGAGAAAGGAAAACACTGCATTCCAGCATAAGAATCTTATCCCATCTGTTAAACATGGTGGTGGTAGTATCATGATTTGGGCCTGTTTTGCTGCATCTGGGCCAGGACGGCTTGCCATCATTGAACAATGAATTCTGAATTATACCAGCAAATTCTAAAGGAAAATGTCAGGACATCTGTCCCTGAACTGAATCTCAAGAGAAGGTGAGTCATGCAGCAAGACAAAGACCTGAAGCACACAAGTCGTTCTACCAAAGAATGGTTAAAGAAGAATAAAGTTAATGTTTTGGAATGGCCAAGTCAAAGTCCTGACCTTAATCTAATCAAAATGTTGTGGAAGGACCTGAAGCGAGCAGTTCATGTGAGGAAACCCACCAACATCCCAGAGTTGAAGCTGTTCTGTATGGAGGAACGGGCTAAAATTCCTCCAAGTTGGTGTGCAGGACTGATCAACAGTTACCGGAAACGTTTAGTTGCAGTTATTGCTGCACAAGGGGGTCACACCAGATACTGAAAGCAAAGGTTCATATACTTTTGCCACTCACAGATATGTAATACTGGATCATTTTCCTCAAAAAATAAATTACCAAGTATAATATTCTTGTCTCATTTGTTTAACTGGGTTCTCTTTATCTACTTTTAGGACGTGAAAATCTGATGATGTTTTAGGTCATATTTATGCAGAAATATAGAAAATTCTAAAGGGTTCACAAACTTTCAAGTACCACTGTATTTTTCAGTATAAGCCAAGTATACTTATGTATAACTTTATTAAGTATATCTCTGATAAGTAAATAAAAAGTAAACTGAAAGCATACTCTCTTATTTTTAGTTTAAAAGAAGTATACTACAACCCCGATTCCAAAAAAGTTGGGACAAAGTACAAATTGTAAATAAAAACGGAATGCAATGATGTGGAAGTTTCAAAATTCCATATTTTATTCAGAATAGAACATAGATGACATATCAAATGTTTAAACTGAGAAAATGTAGCATTTAAAGAGAAAAATTAGGTGATTTTAAATTTCATGACAACAACACATCTCAAAAAAGTTTGGACAAGGCCATGTTTACCACTGTGAGACATCCCCTTTTCTCTTTACAACAGTCTGTAAACGTCTGGGGACTGAGGAGACAAGTTGCTCAACTTTAGGGATAGGAATGTTAACCCATTCTTGTCTAATGTAGGATTCTAGTTGCTCAACTGTCTTAGGTCTTTTTTGTCGTATCTTCCATTTTATTATGCGCCAAATGTTTTCTATGGGTGAAAGATCTGGACTGCAAGCTGGCCAGTTCAGTACCCGGACCCTTCTTCTACGCAGCCATGATGCTGTAATTGATGCAGTATGTGGTTTGGCATTGTCATGTTGGAAAATGCAAGGTCTTCCCTGAAAGAGACGTTGTCTGGATGGGAGCACATGTTGATCTAGAACCTGGATATACCTTTCAGCATTGATGGTGTCTTTCCAGATGTGTAAGCTGCCCATGCCACATGCACTAATGCAACCCCATACCATCAGAGATGCAGGCTTCTGAACTGAGCGCTGATAACAACTTGGGTCGTCCTTCTCCTCTTTAGTCCGAATGACACGGCGTCCCTGAGTTCCATAAAGAACTTCAAATTTTGATTAGTCTGACCACAGAACAGTTTTCCACTTTGCCACAGTCCATTTTAAATGAGCCTTGGCCCAGAGAAGACGTCTGCGCTTCTGGATCATGTTTAGATACGGCTTCTTCTTTGAACTATAGAGTTTTAGCTGGCAACGGCGGATGGCACGGTGAACTGTGTTCACAGATAATGTTCTCTGGAAATATTCCTGAGCCCATTTTGTGATTTCCAATACAGAAGCATGCCTGTATGTGATACAGTGCCGTCTAAGGGCCTGAGGATCACGGGCACCCAGTATGGTTTTCCAGCCTTGACCCTTACGCACAGAGATTCTTCCAGATTCTCTGAATCTTTTGATGATATTATGCACTGTAGATGATGATGATATGTTCAAACTCTTTGCAATTTTACACTGTCGAACTCCTTTCTGATATTGCTCCACCATTTGTTGGCGCAGAATTATGGGGATTGGTGATCCTCTTCCCATCTTTACTTCTGAGAGCCGCTGCCACTCCAAGATGCTCTTTTTATACCCAGTCATGTTAATGACCTATTGCCAATTGACCTAATGAGTTGCAATTTGGTCCTCCAGCTGTTCCTTTTTTGTACCTTTAACTTTTCCAGCCTCTTATTGCCCCTGTCCCAACTTTTTTGAGATGTGTTGCTGTCATGAAATTTCAAATGAGCCAATATTTGGCATGAAATTTCAAAATGTCTCACTTTCGACATTTGATATGTTGTCTATGTTCTATTGTGAATACAATATTAGTTTTTTAGATTTGTAAATTATTGCATTCCGTTTTTATTTACAATTTGCACTTTGTCCCAACTTTTTTGGAATCGGGGTTGTAGAAGCACACTTGAATAAACTTCTTTTTTGTAAGGGTAGTCTGAATCCCAGCAACAGTGACATTTGGATATATTTCAGTCTTACTTTAAAATGGAGCATGATAGTGCAGTGAATAATTATAAATTGTAAATAAATAAAAAACATACTAAGCACAAATTTTCAGATACAGGTAAGTGCTGATCTTTTCCTTTATCTACTCTATATGGAAACTATTACTTATCATCATCCTGTTTTAAAGTTGCAGTATATAAGTTTTGAGGTTAGAAACCCTCTTGTGAGTGGCAAGTCAGTACACATTCAAAAAAGATTGATGATTGTGTCCAAAACTGCATGCACCATGTCAACTATCAGTGATGCCATTGGTGTACTGAAATACTATTTATTGCAGCAGTATCTGGTTGGGGATGCATACTGAAGATGACATTATTAGCCACTGATATTTTCATATCTTCATATTACAAAATTGTTTGTCTCAGATGATGTAAAAAAAAATCCCACAAGACTCGTTAGCTCTGAGCTGACAACTGTTAAAAGCAGAGCCATTATAAAGCAGGAAGCAAACCACTTGAAGAATTGAAATCTTGAATTGAAATCTATGGGGAAATTCTTTAATGCCAAAGATGGCAGTTGTATGCACATATCCCACCCTCTCCCCAAAAAGCTGCCGAACTGGGAAACATATTAAGCCAAATGTGTTGTTGCATTGATGTAAATGCACAGTTGTGCATGCTTAGTAGAAGTATAGTGACCTCATAGCAACCTTGTACATCTGTAATAGAAGTATAACCTGGAGTTTAAAAAAAAAAACATATTTTGAGGCAGAGACACCAAACTTTTTAAGTCGTTTTTATCAGATTTGACTGGTGATTCTATACATGCAGTTTTTACGTCCTGGTGGCCATTTAGACAGGGGTCTGCTTGGGCGTGTTACCATGATGCTGAGACTTGTTAACGTTGACATTAATGCCTCTTATTCAGAGCGATGTACAACATACCCGGAGCAGTTGCAGGTTAGGTGCCTTGCTCAAGAGCACTTCAGCCATTCCTGCTGCTCCAGGGACTCGAACTGGCGACCTTTTGGTCCCAAAGCTGCTTCTTTAACCATTAGGCCATGGCTTCCACTTGTTTATAAGGACTTTGGTAAAAGTGCTGTACAGATAAAAGTGAATTCAACTGAATTGACGTACTGGATTGTCAGGGCAACTTGGAGTAGCAAATTTTATTATCTTTTTTTATTTTCATGTTTTGTTTAAGGACATTTTCACCAAAACATTTATATGCACTGTAAAAAAAATTGTCATGTGAAAAATAAATAAATAAACGTACTGCTGTTGATCTTGAGGTATCATGTCTGGATTTTCAGTACAGTGCACCCTGAAGCTTACCCTTAGCATGTATTTTTAAATTTGCACATACTACCATTTAGTTAAAAAAACAACTTTTGAGCACTAGTTTGCATTCCTTACATAACCCTTTCTGTCAGTAAAGTATCTCTAAACCATTTTAGAGCAAACCAAGCAGTTAAGTGTGGGTACGGTTGGCTTCCTGGAGAAAGTGACGCTCCCTAAACAACTTCTTGTTGGGATGCCAACACATACCCACGTGAGAAGGGTGTAGCTTTTATGGTTTAGTGGAAGGAAACAGCATCACTGAGTCTGAGTGAAATAAACCAATCATGAACAAAGTGTGACCCCTTCATTTTTGTGGTTTCTCACGTAACAACAAATTTTAGTCTGCAATGTGTGTCTTCGCATGGCTGTGTGCTGTATGTGTTGGTGTCAGATGATAAACATTTTATGATTAACTTTTTGTTTTGAAACTGTTGTTTTCTAACTAAAGAATAACTTTAATTTCTAGTCATGGATATTGCATACCACTGTGCATGAACCATTAGGAATTAGGAACCTTAACAAACCAGGTTGGAATATTTGAGAAATTAGAGAATTTTTTTTCTTTGGATTTGAGGGTTTATTATATTAAGCTTTATTACACAATGCCAAACTGAGCTCCAATTTATCCATAGTTTATTGAGATTTTACTTATAGCATATCATAGAGAATATTAGCATAATAACAGTACAGTATCACAGGCCCTTCTTTAAATAGATTTCAGAAACTGCTCATACGTTAAATTTCTGTTTTGATTCAGTGAACTGAAAGCTATTGTTCTGTGAGAGATGGAAAGACAGGGCGTAACTTTGTTGCCTTATTCCACCTACGTAATGACTAGTGTCAGATATAGCATGGACTATGGCTGAACCACACATAAAGACCTGCACAATGGAGCAACCACCAGCATCACAGTGCAGTGTTTGTTTGCTCTTATTATTCTAATACTCGTATATACTACACATAGCTATGAGGTGATATTTTCATCAGTACTATAGATAACTGTGATACTTTAACTCACATAAAGAGTGTTCACGTCATGGATTCAGAATATGTCTGATGTTTGGCAGACTTTTAATGCAAACTGAAACCGAATATTTGTTTTAATGTGTGTATGAGAGATGAACCTCCTGTATTTTAAGAACTAGGCTTTATCAGTGAAATTAGCTGTCTGTCTGTACTCTACACAATTTTGAGAGCTGTTTTAAAGATCACCTTTTATATATAGTTTTACCAGATGTGGTGCAGTACCATGACCAGACTGAAGACTATATTTAATCCTACTTTTCCCCTTTTGTCCATTACCACATGCTAGAGAAGTCAGTGTTACAGTCCACTGGAAACTATTAGTCAAATGTACTGGTGAGGAAACAAATTGCCATTTTACTAATTAGTCCATTGGAGTCTATTACATATTCCAGTTTTTACGTACACTCTCACAAACTTGAGATGTCCCACTCAGAGAAACGTCAGACCTAGGTTTGGAAGCTGAACATTTATTGAGCTGTTTTAATCACTGTTCCTGCGGTGTTTGCAGACAGGATGCTAACTTAGATGCTTTAACCAAAATCACATGTTTTCCAATCACTCTGTACTTTGCTTTTGTCTTATCTGCGTGCATACGCGCACACACACACACACACTGGCAGACAAAATGCGAAAGAGAGACGAATACATGACAGGGAGCATGAGCCATTACCTCTCTGGCTCATCATCAAACCCGTCCCTCACAAAGCCAAACAACCTAATTTCAGTAATCTCCTTAGTTGTTTTCTTTGCTTGATGCAGGCCAATAATTTGACCTTTCTGAAACACAGTAACATCTTTACCACGATCATGGCATCTGTCTTCTGACATGGCTGTTTAAGAAATGAGAAGCTACTCACTGCTTCAGTTAGGGTTAAAAGAATAGTTACCAGCTGAAACATAATATAGATATATAGACAGGGCCTAAAAGTGGAGCTCCTGATGACTGTATGAGCAAAATATTTGCAATGGCACAAAATCAACCTGAATATAATAATAATAATAATAATAATAATAATAATAATATAACATACGAACCATCGAATTGTGTGGTGTAGTGTATTTCGTGTCAGTAAATTGCTGCATTGTCTTGTGACAGTGAGACCAATAATGAGATGCACATCACACTTAGGATACATATTTGTTCCTTTCTTTGACACCATATGCCATGCGCCGGAAACAACATCACAACTTTTATTATGGTGTGACTCTGCTGGGTGCCTTGTGGACAGCAGTGAACCAGTGCTTTCACTTTACACTATTACTATATAGTTAGATCGCATATCAAACTTGATACGTCAAAAAGTCGTCTGGTTACATCTTTCACGTCCGCGCACGTTGGAGCTTAGAGTGCGCAACCGCAGATTGTAAAGTGCATGCGCACCATTAGGACTAATTAGCATGCACCTGTTACTGATTAGAGCTCAATCACAGCACATACTGTACATATAAGGACTCGCAGTAACACACAGACTTTGTGAAAGCCTTGGCCTAATGGTTAGAGAAGCAGCTTTGGGACCAATAGGTCAATGGTTTGATTCCCTGGATCAGCAGGAATGGCTGAAGTGCCCTTGAGCAAGGCATGTAACCCCTGGCTGCTCTGGGTATATTGTATGTTGCTCTGCATAAGAACATCTACTAAATGCCATTAATGTGATGTAACACGCCCACCTGTTACATAAGCTTTCATTTGCAGAAGAAAGACTTTAGTCAACAGCATGAAGAACCCAATCCTCATCTGATCCTGAATGCGGAACATTTTCTTTAGCTGCCACTCATGTAGTTACATACATATCAAGTATGCCAGGAGTGAAGTTAAAAAGACTGAAAAGATAACCTCAGCAAAGCAGCTGTCATCACTTGTCATCAGTGTTGTCTTATTTGAGCATCACCGTGTAGTGTTTATGTAGTGTACTGTATGTTTATCATGAGAAGGATGGAATCAGAGACTTGGATATGTTTGTATGTTCATGACTATTATTTCCACCACAGAGATTTCTTCATCACCTGCCCCTCTGTTGAAATGGCCAATTTCTGGGCCTCCAGCACCCGCTCTGCTGTTTACATGTACCACCTGCCCCAAGACATGGTGTACACCAGGTACTGTATAATACCATTATCATTTATATTAATCTCAGTTGCGACTTCTTGTGTCTATGGAAAGGTACAACAACGATCAATAGGTAGATTAACAAAAGAATGATGCATTTAGGATTTGGAGCAGAAGCTTCAATGAGTAGTAGGACAGGAAAATGTTTAATGGATGAGAAATCACACATTGCTGGATTTCCTATTAGATATCTCAGATATTTTATGTCTGTGATGCTAGAAGTACTTTGTGTAATGCTGCATTTATCTTATTTTCTTTTGCTTACACACTCAGTAGACACCAAAGAATACCCTCTAAAAGGACTTACATTCATACAAACATACATACATACAGTATATAAAATTAAGAGACCGGTTCATTTTTTTCTTAAATCAGCATCTCTATGTATGGCAGCCATTTCATTCCAGTGTCTGTGCTGGAATTCCAACACAAGCACGTCTCATTTTACTTTATGAGGTACTGATTAGGTGATCACCTGATATATTTTTCAATACAAGAAGATAAACTTCACAGCTGTGCACCACCGTGTAATGTTCTTTATATTATATGGACACATCCACAAAAAAATACGCAAGTTAATCAAAACAATTTTCATTTTGAACCGGTTTGCCATTTTGACAATGTGCGTCAGGTCAGCCGAAAAACACTGGGAGTGATGTCATCGGAGTGAAATATCTGGAAATATGTCACTCAGATCCGCTATGTATTTCATATGAAAAATGCAGGTTTTTCAATACAAGAAGATAAACTTCATATCTTCAAGCCGTGTGATTTTATTTTTATTATTTAGACACATTCACAAACAAAAAGTACCTAAATTTATCAAAACAATTCATGAGTTTCTTCACGAGTGACATATAGAGATTTAAGTTACAATTTTGGTTCTCCATGTCCCAGATGTTGCTTGTATTAAAAATACCAGTGGCATATTTCCCAGTAAAACACTCGTGTCCATATATATATATATATATATATATATATATATATATATATATATATGTGTGTGTGTGTGTGTGTGTGTGTGTGTGTGTTTCTTTCTTTTTTATTTTTTTGCACTTTTTCACTCATTATTCTCCAGTGTCATCCTTAATGGATGATCTGTTCTGCGCACTTGTATATGTGTCTTTAACATACAACCATGAAAGTATAAAAACGTTTTGCAGTTCATCTGAATTTGGTCAATATGCTCATATATAATGCTATTTGGGCATTGCAGCTTATCAATTAAATAAAATTATGTTCTCCTCTTAAATGTTTCATACACTCTTATAAGTCAACCTGAAAATATCAGTTAATTTCCCTGAAAGAAACCCCATCTACCTTTACATTTATAACCTAATCTGGTTATGGAAAAACAACATTATTGCCACTGAAATATATGTTTACAATGGCATATTCGGTATCATGTTGTGAGTATCATCTGCATGAGTATCTGGGATTACTGACCCCAGTCTTTCATTCGAAACTCACATTGATAACATTACCCGGATAGCTTTCTTTCATCTCAGAAATATTGCTAAGATAAAAATTTAATGTCACTACATGACACGGAAAAAATAGTTCATGCTTTTGTTACCTCCAGGTTGGATTATTGTAATGCCTTACTGTCTGGATGTTCCAGTAAGTGCATAAACAAGCTCCAGTTAGTTCAAAATGCAGCAGCAAGAGTCTTTACTAGAACTAGAAAATATGACCACATCACCCCTGTCTTATCCACACTGCATTGGCTCCCAATCAAATTTTGTATTGATTATAAAATACTACTATTGACCTTTAAAACACTGAATGGTCTCGCGCCACAGTACCTGAGTGAACTTCTGGTCCTTTATGACCCGCCACGCCTACTTAGATCAAAAGGTGCAGGCTATCTGCTGGTACCTCGTATAGTGAAGGCCACATCAGGGGGCAGAGCCTTTTCTTACAAAGCCCCACAGTTATGGAACAGCCTTCCAAGTAATGTTCGGGAATCAGACATGGTCTCAGCGTTTAAGTCTAGGCTGAAAACACATCTGTTTAGGCAAGGCAAGGCAAGGCAAGTTTATTTATATAGCACATTTCATACACAATGGCAGTTCAATGTGCTTTACAGAAGTAAAAACAAAAACAGTAAACAATAGAGAAATAAAATTACATAAAATAATTTTATCTTTATTCTAAAATAATTAATTAAAAGAATTAAAAGAATTAAAAGAAAATAATAAGAATTAAACAACAGTAGAAATAAAATATTAAAATGCCAAAAAGAAAAAGGAGAAAAAGAAAGAGAAAGGGAAAGAAAAAAAAACTAGCAGAATAAAATAGAATAAAGTTAAAGTAAATTTAAAACATGCAGAGAAAGTAAAGATTATAAAAAATGTAAAAATATTAATTATTTAACAGAAAGCATCTGAAAACAACTTGGTCTTTAACCTAGATTTGAAGCTGCCAACAGCAGGAGCATTTTTAATGTCCTCTGGCAGTTGGTTCCATAGCTGTACTGCATAGTAGCTAAAAGCTGCTTCACCACACTTTGTTTTAACAACTGGTTTTAATAGTAAATTTTTCTGTTGCGATCTGGTAGATCTGATTGGGTTAGGCCGCTGCAACATATCAGAGAGGTAATTGGGCCCTGTACCATTTAGAGATTTGTACACCAGCAGCAATGCTTTAAAGTCAATTCTGTAGCTTACTGGAAGCCAGTGAAGGGACCTTAGGACCTTAGGCTTGTTTAGTCAAGCCTTTTGTTAATGGTGTTTATGAGGTAAAGGTGTAGATCTGGAGGGTCCTCAGACATAGAGTGTTTTGGTAAACTGAGATGTATGGATGCTGTCAGTCCCCCACTCGCTTGCTCACTTGAGTTTGTTGACGGTGTAGTGGCTGCTGCTTTATGTCCCGGGGCTCCCTCATGCCTGCATTACCTTCTGGCTCTCCCCTTTTAGTTATGCTGTCATAGTTAGTTTTGCCGGAGTCCCTGCTTGTACTCAGTGCAAAATGTATACTGTACCTACTTATTCAGGTGATATCGGGCATACCTAACAACCTGTGTTTTCTCTCTCTTCACCCCCCCCCCCAAAAAAAAAAAATCTGTCCCTCTGAGTTACATTAGATTAGATTAGATAAAACTTTATTGATCCCTTTGGGAGGGTTCCCTCAGGGAAATTAAGAATTACATGTCGGTCCTGGGATCGAGATGCTGACGTCTTCTGCTCCTCGGACCTGCCTGATCCATCCTGGTGCCCTGTGTCTGGTTGGAGTCTCATCGCTTCGCTCCTGTGGAGGACGGCCCCGTATGGACAGTTGAAAGTCACACCTGGAGGATGCTCTGGACACTTACAGTAATGCTTTTATGACTGAGGACTACAGTTGACTTGCTAACTTTAGGACTGCAGTTGTCATGAACAGTCTTACACTCAAGTTTCCATCAATGAAGAGTTATAACATCAACAAAACTGACTTCATGTTAAAACTGTTAATGTTATAGTCATGCTGTCTGTTGTTGCCCAAATGAGGATGGGTTCCCTTTTGAGTCTGGTTCCTCTCGAGGTTTCTTCCTCATGTCGTCTGAGGGAGTTTTTCCTCGCCACTGTCGCCACAGGCTTGCTCACTAGGGATAGAAAATGTTTTCAGTCATTCAAATTCTGTCAAGCTGCTTTGCGACAATGTTTATTGTTAAAAGTGCTATTCAAATAAACTTGACTTGACTTGACATCAGTCTGTCTCAACACCTGAAGTGAAAGTAGCTCATGGAATTTAAAGACAGTCGTCATCTCTTCGCATGACTGATCACTTTTCCACACATGGGTGGGGGAAGAATTAATTCAGTTCTGTTTTGTTGACTAAATTTCTTGTTATTAATGTCTTGTTATTAGACCCTCATCATTAGGCCATATCAAAAGTGTCCAAGTGTATTACTGGCAACCCCATGTTGGATTTGTGACTTCCAAAGGGTTCTCACAAAGTGCCACACTTTCAGTTAAAAAATACTACTCCTGACACAGACACTACAAGAGTTCAGTGCAGTTCCTGTTTACACAAGGGAGAAATAGACCTGAAGAAGTTACCCAATTTACAGATATTAACAGTAAGTACTTTGGAAAATAAGTCAGCATTTATAGACCTGGTTTTACTCATTAATCTTCTACCTTCAGTCTGGAAATCTTGACTAAATGTCTTTAAAAAATTGCAAGACTTGTATTGCATAAAAATAGCTGTTGGAACCAAGGAAATTTAATTAGTCTTCTCTTTTTTAAATCATTTTAAACTGACTTATTTTACTATCTTTTTCCCCAAAACAGTGTTGATTTTTCATCTCCCCTGGATGTGCAGTATGTGTTTGGATTGCCGCATGTCGCAGAAACGCGAGAACTCTTCACCTCAACAGAGAGAACTCTTTCTCTGCAGATCATGAGCTACATGGCAAACTTCATTAAATCTGGGTACATTTCATAATCTCTATTTATGTGCCTGATTGTTATGCAGTGGCATAACATTTTTCATGTTTCTATTCACATTGTTTTGTGCTTTTCTTTTTTTTTTTTCTATAATTCTCTGTGCAGAAACCCCAACCTGCCTCTCTCAGTGTCTGGAGCGTCTTTTAGTGAGCTTTTGCCTCCCTGGCCTCAGTTCCTGCCCCACCCAGATGGACAGAACTACAAGGAGCTGTCTCCTACCCTCAGTAACCACAAGAGCCTCCAGGCACGCCAGTGCTCCTTTTGGTCCCAATACGTGCCAGTTCTGAGTTCCTCTACAGGTCAGTGACTCTCTGTACTATGTGGGAGCTTTACAGGGTGTGGTGACTTTACCTAAAATACCAGCAGGGCATGCGACATCCTGTCAGATTAAAATCTTTATCTTGATTTTCATTTTTGTATCCTTATAACTATACTTCTAACTCTTTCTCTTTCAGGAAAATTCTTGTCCAGAAATTCAGATGAAGAGAATAAACCATCTGAAGCTCCAAAGCCAGAGCCTTTGTCTGATTTCAGCTCTTTGGTGACACAAACCAAACCCAAGACTGAGAAGGATGCTTATAGTTAAACTGTCTAAGCTATGCACTTTTGAGCATTTATTCAAGACCATTTCATTTTCAACCACCATCACATATTTTCTGGAGTTCTGTGGATGTTTTAGCGATTGTCATACTTTTCTGGATTGAACAATAAACCTGCATTTTAAAAGCAATAAGAATCCAGAACAATCTCACTGTTTCCTTCTACATAATATAAGCACCATCAACAAATTATTAGCAGCTGTAAAACTGATTGAATTAAGAGATGTTGTAAAAAAATCCAAATTACGATAGCCAGAAAAACATCTGAAGAAATTAAATCAATACTTTGTCAAATTAAAGGGGCATATTAAATCAATTGTGCTTTTGCTGCAATGAAAGTTTCCAGCTGTTTCATCATGGTCCAGTTCTCATCTCATCTCATCTCATCTCATTATCTCTAGCCGCTTTATCCTTCTACAGGGTCGCAAGCAAGCTGGAGCCTATCCCAGCTGACTACGGGCGAAAGGCAGGGTACACCCTGGACAAGTCGCCAGGTCATCACAGGGCTGACACATAGACACAGACAACCATTCACACTCACACCTACGGTCAATTTAGAGTCACCAGTTAACCTAACCTGCATGTCTTTGGACTGTGGGGGAAACCGGAGCACCCGGAGGACACGGGGAGAACATACAAACTCCACACAGAAAGGCCCTCGCCGGCCCCGGGGCTCGAACCCAGGACCTTCTTGCTGTGAGGCGACAGCGCTAACCACTACACCACCGTGCCGCCTGGTCCAGTTCTACTGAACAAAATTTATTCCAAGTTATATATTATCACTCCAATCTTATAATTTGAAGCCTGGCTTTTCCGCTTTAACCATCTGCACACTATCATTTGCCTTTGACATAAAAACTAGGCAATGTTCAGGCAATTCTTCATATCATGGAATGTTGGGATATGACATTTTAATGGTGCACATTAATGCTTATAGATTTGCTCCAGAAACAATTCAGGTTGATTAAACCTACCAGATTTCACTCAGTCATCTTGAGGAACCGCTTGATCCTGAATAAGCATTCAAAAACACTACACACAGAGGAGGACTACAGCTGACTTGCTAACTTTAGGACTGCAGTTGTCATGAGCAGTTTTGCACTCAAGTTTCCTTCAATTGAAGAGTTTATAACATCAACGAAACTGACTTCATGTTAAAACTGTTAATGTTATAGTCATGTTGTCTGTTGTTGCCCAAATGAGGACGGGTTCCCTTTTGAGTCTGGTTCCTCTCGAGGTTTCTTCCTCATGTCGTCTGAGGGAGTTTTTCCTTGCCACCATCACCACAGGCTTGCTCATTGGGGATAGATTAGGGATAAAATTAGCTCATGTTTAAAGCCATTCAAATTCTGTAAAGCAGCTTTGCAACAATGTCTATTGTTAAAAGCGCTATAGAAACGACTTGACTACATACAAATCATATACGCAAATCAGATTGTAAAAATATTATCATTCAAAAAACTTCTAACATACAGTTCTGTTTTCAGACTTTGGAAATCTGAAAGCCACACTGTGATACCACTGAGGAGAAGGCAGGCATGAAAAAGAACTGTGTTTGTTAATTTATTTATATTCATGACAGTAAACTGCTGGAGAAGCTCACATTAGCTCAGGCTTTTCAGCAGCACAATAAAAAACATGTTGCATATACAGTAAATAAGCCATTGTTAATCACATACAGGTGTCTTTTAATTCATTGCCCACCCTTTCTCCGACACGCCACCTCCCATTGCAGCTGGGCCTTAACCACATCCTCACTGCCACACACACACACACACACACACACACACACACACACACACACACACACACACACACCTACCTACCTACCTCTGACCCAAGTCTGATGCTTGTGTGTACTGATAAGAAAAGTATTAAGAAAATGTGATTCTAGCTTTAAATGGTTGCTACTACTTTTCTTTAGCTATGCTACATACTGTAGTTTTGTCTATTTGTACAGAAAACAGTAGGTTATACATTGTCAGAAATCACATAATCTAATTGAATTGATATTACATAACAGTGCGACATTGTGTGATGATTTGTGCATGCGCTATACTAAGCTTACCATTTTTTCTTCCCTACATTAGCCTCAGAGCTCCAATACCTGACTAAAGAAATACATTTTGGATATCATATTTCTTGACTGAACAACTTTGTGGTACCAGGAAAAATCCTATTATTCTCAGATCCTCTCTAACCACCTCTGATCCTGATTCCTTGCACTCATTTATGTCAAGTATATTACAAAGTAGTAGACGGGTGGCAGAAATACCACAAATATGCTCCCTGTCTTTTACTAAAAATCTGAAATAAGTTAGTTTGGGCTTCCAGTTTAACATTAGCAGGTAATTAGAATCCTATTCTAATCTGATGTTGGCAAAAATAAATAGGTTTATAATATTTAATCGTTTCCACATTAAATACAGTGTATTTTACCTGTTGGTAAATTCTTTGTCAAGATTTTATCATTTAAACAAGATGTAGTTGACTCAGATGCCAGTAAGCTTGCTTTTCTGAGAAAAAAAACTGTCAAAAAAGAAGAGAAATGAAGGAAAACAGCATTAACAAGTCTCTTTCAGAAGGAAGTCAAGAAGAGAAGTTAGTTAAATTTTTATGGTTAATTGTTTGTGTTCACGGTGGTGTAGTGGTTAACACTGTCGCCTCACAGCAAGAAGGTCCTGGGTTCGAGCCCAGCGGCCAGCGAGGGCCTTTCTGTGTGGAGTTTGTATGTTCTCCCCATGTCTGTGTGGGTTTCCTCCGGGTGCTCCGGTTTCCCCCCACAGTCCAAAGACATGCAGGTTAGGTTAACTGGTGGCTCTAAATTGACTGTAGGTGTGAATGTGAGTGTGAATGGTTGTCTGTGTCTATGTATCAGCCCTGTGATAACCTGGCGATTTGTCCAGGGTGTACCCTGACTTTCGCCCGTAGTCAGCTGGGATAGGCTCCAGCTTGCCTGCGACCCTGTAGAACACGATAAGTGGCTACAGATAATGGATGGATGGATGGAATTTGTGTTTATATAGTCTGAGCATCTCTGGGGTTTTGGGAAGGGGCCATACACAATGTTAGGATAGGTGTTGTGAAGTGTATGCTATGCCACTGTTAATATAAAGGATAAGTCTGACAAGACTTGTTCAAGACATAAAAGGAAAATTTGCCATGGAAACATATGAAATCTGTTTACGCTGAAATGTTTCTTTTATGCTTTGTGATTCTGGAGCTAATTTATTGGTCAGTGCTATAATTTCCTTATTTCCTGTGAGACGTTACCTAGACGGGTGGCACGGTGGTGTAGTGTTTAGCGCTGTCGCCTCACAGCAAGAAGGTCCGGGTTCGAGCCCAGTGGCCGGCGAGGGCCTTTCTGTGCGGAGTTTGCATGTTCTCCCCGTGTCTGCGTGGGTTTCCTCCGGGTGCTCCGGTTTCCCCCACAGTCCAAAGACATGCAGGTTAGGTTAACTGGTGACTCTAAATTGACCGTAGGTGTGAATGTGTGAATGGTTGTCTGTGTCTATGTGTCAGCCCTGTGATGACCTGGCGACTTGTCCAGGGTGTACCCCGCCTTTCGCCCGTAGTCAGCTGGGATAGGCTCCAGCTTGCCTGCGACCCTGTAGAAGGATAAAGTGGCTAGAGATAATGAGAATGAGACGTTACCGAGACAAACTGTTACAAGATGTCTGTGGTGATCTAGCGACTTGTCCAGGGTGTAGCCCGCCTCTCGCCCATAGTCAGCTGGGATAGGCTTCAGTTTTGCCCAAGACCCTGTACAGGATAAGCGGCTACAGGTGATGGATGGACGAATGGATGTTACAAGATGTCACAGGAGGATATTGTTAGTACAGTTACAATTAGAGAATGTTGTTACTTCTCTCAAAAAATAAATGATAACAGTCAGGAAAAAGGAGCAAGAGTTTATTTTGTCAATTGCAGTTTTCCAGAATACAGTGCAGTTATACAACACAGTTGCAGCAGAGACTTGGCTCGACTTGGCACTGCACAGTGGTACAGTTCGTGGTTAGCACTGTTGCCTCACAGCAAGCAGGTTCTGGGTTCAAACCTGCCAGTCAGCTGGGGTTTCCTTATGCCTGTGTGGGTGCTCAGGTTTCCTCCCACAGTCCAAAGACATGCAGATTAGATCAACAAGATATTCTGAATTGCCCATGAGTGTGAATGACTGTTTCAGTGTGTTCGTAACCTGTCCGGGGTGTACCTCGGCTCTCGGCCTCAATGGATAAGAAGTATGGAGGATGAATGAGTGGATAAAAATTCATAAGCATGATGGCTACTACATGGATCTCTTTAGTCAGTAAGGGTTAAATCCTCCTGGCTCCACTATCAACAGTTATTCCAGCAGCATTGTGGGTAATGTAGGAGATTGTTAAAACAGACCAACATGTTGATTCAAAATGTCAGCTCAAAATTTGGACACCATTGAAGATCATATGTTACTTATATGAAGAAGTTTAGAAGACAGCTGCTTCATTTCACAGCGCTCATCTGTTAAAGGGGATGAAAACAGGAGGAGAAACACTGAGTCAAACTATGAGCAGGTCTGAGAGTCACGTCAGCACTGCTCTGTGTGTGTGTGTGTGTGTGGCACTACAGCGAGCAGCTGGCTGTAAGACCTGAACACACACAGCACCATGGAGTTTAATTACAGCGGAGAATGAAGTTTGATGTCTCGATGCGTCTCTTGTGGGATTTCAGTGATGAGGTGCCTCCTGTCATGCATCCTGTTGCTAACCGGTGGACTTCACCAGGTGAGAAATTTGTTTAGCACATGCTTAGTCAACTCTCCAGTCAGTTCACTTTGGGTTAAGATCAACTCTGAACCGACTCTGAATCTCTCTCAGCCTGATCCTCATCCAGGAGCATGTTATATGGGAACAATTTTCCTGAATTTACCACAAACTGTCTGTTTTCTAAACGTAGACTAAATAATTCAAATAAACTGGGCAGAAAGAAAATAAAACCTCGGTATTTCTTGCTTTTTGAAGCTAATCTTTAAGCTGTGGGTTTATTTTTAATGCAACTGTAACCAGGAGGGGGAAGACTGTGGCATGTAATAAACTAATAACATCAGTAACTAATTAAGCTTTTTGCTTACTGCTGAACTCTCTCTCTCTCTCTCTCTCTCTCTCTCTTCTCTCTCTCTCTCTCTCTCTCTCTGTGTGTGTGTGTATGTGTGTGTGCGCGCACAGTTATTACACAGACTTATAGCTATCATCCATCTACACACATTTTCTCATATGCCCAGGGTTGAAACTTGTCATGTCAAAAGGTAGACTTTTTAGCTCAGGTTTTACAAAATGTCATTACTTCCTAACTGGCAGTGAAAGAGTTATTCAGTGGCCACTGGAAAAGCAAATTAAAAACAGGTAGTTACTTTAAGGATGTAGGATATGGGGGTACAGGGGGTAGCATTGCCACCTCACAGCTCCAGGATCCCAGGTTTGATCCTGATTTTGGGTTAGTGAGTTTTGCATAGGGCGGAATGGTGGTGTAGTGGTTAGCACTGTCGCCTCACAGCAAGAAGGTCCTGGGTTCGAGCCCAGCGGCTGGCGAGGGGCTTTCTGTGTGGAGTTTGCATGTTCTCCCCATGTCCGCGTGGGTTTCCTCTGGGTGCTCTAGTTTCCCCCACAGTCCAAAGACATGCAGGTTAGGCTAATTGGTGGCTCTAAATTGACCGTAGGTGTGAATGTGAGTGTGAATTGTTGTTTGTCTCTATGTCAGCCCTGTGATGACCTGGCGACTTGTCCAGGGTTTACCCCGACTCTCGCCCATAGTCAGCTGGGATAGGCTCCAGCTTGCTTGCGACTCTGTAGAACAGGATAAATGGCTACAGATGATGGATGAATGGAGTTTTGCATACCCTCTCTTTGTTTGAATGGGTTTCCTTCCATTGTCCACAAGAACCCCACACAGGTTGGCTACGATAAATTGCCTCAAGGTGCAAATGCTTGTGTCAGTATATATTTGTGGGATGACTTGCTATGGACTGGCTTTCCAACTGGAGTGGAATCTCCTCCTGAATGCCAGGATAGGCTCTGGATCCACCACAACCCTTTCCAGGATAAAGCAGTTAGATGAATGATAAATGAATTTAAGATTTTATTGAGTACCTCACTGATAACTGCTGTGGTCAGGTGGTTGGGGGCATAGTCTATCTCTGGTAATGATGTCTACAGCATTCCATATAGCACCTTACTGCTTTTCATTTGTCCCTCTGGGGGAACTTTTAAACACTCTATGTAAAACCTTATGATATAGTATTACTCTGTGTATTACCTCTTTAGGAAGCTAAGAACCCCAAACTATCAAAGGAATCCATTAGAAACCAATTTTGCTAAGAATTAATTTCATTTAATAATACTCCATACACACTGATGCGCTAGACCCTGACAGGCTGATGTTCATAATCCTACAGTTAGGACAGGTTCTGAATTAGCAGAGACAGAGAACTAGCAGGGATACTGTCTCCAGGAAAAAGGCCATCAAACTGTGATATACATGCTTAGGAGGAAATAATGTTCATTTATATAATACAATTCTGGTAGGTCTAGAACTTAAATCAGTGTCATGACGTGTCAGGAGTTATGTAGCCATCCAAAGTGACATTTTAAATATTAAATAAACATCCTTCAATAATCTGTATATAATCTGGAAATAATCCATAAACCAGCTGGTGCGGTTGTTTTAGCTGTGCTGTTAGAGATAATTACATGCTGATCAAACAGATCTAAGAATGAACAGAGCTGTGGATTAACTTAAAAAAAAAAAGTCTGTTGCCTAAAACACTAAAACAACTGGAGATTTAGATGTGCAGCATGATAAAGCCCATTTCTGGGTGATCAAACATTTTATGCCTCTTTTTTATGTGAAACCATATGATAATTAAAAACATTTTCCTTGCTCTTTCTCTGTATATCTAGTCCAATAGTGCCATCAAGTGGAAATTGTCTTAGATAGAGTTCTCTCTCTCTCTCTCTCTCTCTCCCATATAAAGGTCTTATCCCAAAGTCCCACAGTCATTCCAGTTGTGAATACAGACCTGGACCTATATAACAGGACACAGTACTGTAAGTGGCCCTGTAAATGTCCTAAGGTGGCCCCCGTGTGCCCTCTGGGAGTCAGTCTGCTCACAGACGGCTGTGACTGCTGTAAGGCCTGTGCTAAACAGCTGCGAGACACCTGCAATGAGAGAGACACATGTGACTACCATAAGGGGCTGTACTGTGACTACAGCGCTGACAAGCCTAGGTACGAAAAAGGCGTGTGTGCATGTAAGTGACTTCACATACTATTTTTCTTTATGCTTTGGCCACCCACTGTTCACTTTAATGCAACACCTAAAGAAGATATTTTAAATATTTCTCATGAAGTGTCTCATCATCTCATCTTCATTAATAATATAAACAAAATATCTCGCAAGCAGATGTTTTATTAGACTACATACCAACAATAGGTATAGTTGGTAGAATTTGAAAATAACACGAAACCATAAGCACTGTGAGATTTAATATTGCTCAGTAATTCACTTTTGAATAAAATTGAAATTTAATGTCTAGCTTGCCAATTTTGCTGTTTTACATTGTCCATCCATCCATTATCTGTAGCCGCTTATCCTGTACAGGGTTTCAGGCAAGCTGGAGCCTATCCCAGCTGACTATGAGTGAGAGACAGGGTACGCCCTGGACAAGTCACCAGGTCATCGCAGGGCTGACACAGAGAGACACACAACCATTCACACTCACATTCACATCTACGGTCAATTTAGAGCCACCAGTTAGCCTAACCTGCATGCCTTTGGACTGTGCACCCAGAGGAAATCCATGCAAACTCCACACAGAAAGGCCCTCGTCGGCCACTGGGCTCGAACCCAGGACCTTTTTGCTGTGAGGCGACAGTGCTAACCACTACACCACCGTGCTGCCGTTTTATGTTGTCATGTTGGGTAAATCCGTGCTACTGCTTGTGTATTTCTGTGTTGTAGATCTGGTCGGGACAGGCTGTGAGTATAATGGTGTGATCTACCGTAATGGGCAGAGCTTTCAGCCTAACTGTAAATACCGCTGCTTGTGTATAAATGGGGCAATCGGGTGTGTGCCACTATGCACTGACTCCCTGCCACCATTGGGGTGGTGTCAGTCACCCAAGCTGGTGAAGATTCCAGGCCGTTGCTGCGAGCAGTGGATCTGTAATGAACCTCGAAAATCACGCAGGACGAGCCCAAGACATGCTGTGGAGGGTAAGGATTTCTTTAATGATCTACCCTGGGCACAGGCTTGAATCATTTTATGGATTAAATTACCTTGTTAAAGTGATGAATCCTCTGCACTGGGGCTGTAAATTTTCTGTTTTATTGTCTGCAAAAGTTGTCTTGCCTTAGAAGTCTACAGACTTCAAACAGCTAAAGTATTTCATATTACTTTCAGTGTCTCTCAGCACCAATGAGATCTGGCACAACAACTGCATTACCCAGACTACCCCTTGGAGCCCATGCTCAAAGACCTGTGGGCGGGGTGTATCTATGCGACTTTCCAATGCCAATACCCAGTGTGTGATGGAGAATGAAAGCCGGCTGTGCAACCTCAGGCCCTGTGACGTGGACATAACCAAACATTTTCGGGTAAAAATTAACTTCATCTCTTTTGCCATTCACCAACTTTTTTTTGGTCCCAATTCCAAAAATGTTGGGACACTGTGTAAAAGATAAATAAAAACAGAATGTGAAAATTTTCAAATCATGGAAACCCTATATTTCATTGAAAATAATACAAAGACAACATATCAAATGTTGAAACTGAGAATTTTTTTTTCAAAAATATATGCTCATTTAGAATTTGATGTCAGCAACATGTTTCAGAAAATTTGGGACGGGGCAACAAAAGACTGAAAAAGTTGTGTAATGCTAAAAAAAAAACCCCAAAACCTAATTTGGTTAATTGGCAACAGGCCAGTAACACGATTGGGTATAAAAAGAATATCCCAGAGAGGCGGAGTCTCTCAGAAGTAAAAATGGGGAGGGGTTCACCGCTCTGTGAAACACTGCGTGGGCAAACAGTGCAAAAAAAATTAAGACTAATGCTCCTCAATGTAAAATTGCAAAGAATTTGGGGATCACGTCATCTATGGTACATAATATCATTAAAAGATTCAGAGAATCTGGAGAAATCTCTGTATGCAAGAGACAAGGCTGAAAACTGACACTGGATGCCTGTGATCTTCAGGCCCTCAGGTGACACTGCATTAAAAGCAGACACGTGTCTGTAGTGGAAATCACTGTATGGGCTCAGGAACACTTCAGAAAACCATCGTCTGTGAAAACAGTTCATTACTGCATCCACAAATGCAAGTTAAAACCAGATATAAACAATATCCAGAAATTGCCACCTTCTCTGGGCCTGAGCTCTTTTACGATGGACTGAGGTGAAGTGGAAAACTGTCCCAAGGTCTGACGAATCAAAAGTAGAAATTATTTTTAGAAATCATGGACACCACGTCCTCCTGGCAAAAGAAGAGAGGGACTATCCGGCTTGTTATCAGTGCACTGTTCAAAAGACAGCGTCTATGATGGTATGAGGCTGCATTAGTGCACATGACATGGGTAGCTTGTACATCTGGGAAGGCTTCATTAATGCTGAATAATATGTACATGTTTCAGAGTAATATGCTGCCATCCAGACAAAATCTTTTTCAGGGAAGGCCTTCCTTCTTTCAGCGAGACAATGCCAGACAGCTTTCTGCATATATTAAAACCGCATGGCTCTGTAGTAAGAGTCCAGGTGCTAAACTGGCCTGCCTACAATCCAGACCTGTCTCCCATTTAAAACATTTACCGCATTATGAAGCACAAAATACGACAAGGGAGACCCCAAACTGTTGAGCAACTGAAATTGTATTTCAGGCAAGAATGGGACAACATTTCTCTTTCAGAACTACAGCAATTGGTCTCCTCAGTTCCTAAATGTTTACAGAGTGTTGTTAAAAGTACAGATGATGCAACACAGTGGTAAACATGCCCCTGTCCCAACTTTTTTGAAAGGTGCTGCTGACATCAAATTCTAAATGAGCATATATTTTTCAAAAAACAATACAAATTTCTCAGTTTCAACATTTGATATGCTGTCTTTATACTATTTTCTATGAAATATAGGGTTTCCATGATTTGCAAATTATCGCATTCTGTTTTTATTTAGTTTACACAGCATCCCAACTTTTTTTGGAATTGGGGTTGTAAATGTTTTAAGTCATTCAGGTCATTTTTAATGTCTACTAGCCAAGTAGTCCAGCTTCAGGTGTTTTTAGAAGAACTGATGAAGCCTTCCAGACTATAGGAGAGGTTGCATTACCTTCAATTATTATTACTTATTCACTGGTTGATGTTACTAAATGCAATTTAAAGGAATACTCACACTTCCTTATTCATCATTTTTGTCATACAGCCAGGAAAAAAATGCCTGAACATCTATCGTGAGCATGAATTTCAGAACTTCACCATCTCTGGCTGCATCAGTAAAAAGCCCTATTGGCCCAAATACTGTGGCGTGTGTTCAGATGAACGCTGCTGTATCCCTTACAAGTCAAAGACTATTGAAGTGGAGTTTGAGTGTCCCAATGGAGCAGTGTTCACCTGGAAATACATGTGGATCAATGCATGCTTCTGCAACCTCTCCTGCAGAAACCCCAATGATATATTTGCTGACCTTCAGCCTTACTACCACAATGAGATCATAAACTAAGACTGCGAGGCGTCATGACCATAGGATTTCCACTTTATATTACGATATGCTCTAACATAATCAGTGCTGGCTGATAGGATCAGTGATTGTAAGTCAGTTCAACAGGTCAATGGTAAAATCTTTTACTCATGTATGTTCAGATAATATATATCTTGAGTTAATGCACATTCTGGGTGGGTATTACTGTGCCACATTCAAAATCTGCATGTTGGAGTAAATAAGAAGCATCTGGTATGCACAGTATTTGATTTTGTGTTAGCAAAATCACGCTTTATGGTGAAGGAAAGTATCTCAAATTTCCAAAAGGCATACACATCAGGAGGATTTTATCCCACTCATTTGGAATGTAGTTTGGTTGGAAAATGTTCCCTTTGACATTTTCCAAAGTCTTAAGTCACAGAGGAGCCTAAGGGCTTATGTAATGGAAATACTGTATGAAATTAATTTGTGTGAGATTTTTATATTCCGTACATGAAAATATAATATTTAGAAACAGTCACAGGTTTTAAGCACACATTTTTATGAAGATATACAGTAGGTGTTTTGTTTTTACAAAATGTGTAAATTTTGTGTTGTTTATATTGAGTAGCACTTTTTAATGGATTATATTTGAACAACTTGTTCAGACCTGAAATGTCTTTCATATTTGTTTGTTTTTCAGCAAGGCCACACATATGTTTTCCCACATCCACTACCAGTGAAAAATTTGGACACACCTTCTCATTCAATGTTTTTTCTTTACTTTTATTAATTAAGACACTTCATGTCTTAAAGTAATGATGGATGTCGTTTCTCTTTACTTAGCCGAGCAGTTCTTGACATAATATGAATTACTACAGTTGTGGAAAAGGGCTATTTACTGTATTTTTATTATTTACTATTTACTGTTTGATCTCAAATGCATTAAGAAGGCAAGAAATTGCACTAATTAACTTGTGACGAGACCCCTGTTAATTGAAAAGCATTCCAGGTGACGACCTCATGAAGCTGGTTAAGATAATGCCAGTAGTGTACAAAGTATCATCAAGGTAAACGGCGACTACTTTGAAGAATTGAAAATATGAAACATATATTTTGTTTTTATTTTTTAACACTTTTGTTTGCCACCTAATTCCATATATGTTCCATATGTTATTTCACAGTTTTGCTGTCTACAGTATTGTTTTACAATCTAGAAAATTGTCAAAATACAGAAAAACCTATGAATGAATAGGTGTGTCCGAACTTTTGACTGGTACTGTATGTCACTACGTTACATATACAGCTACATGTCCAATTAACTTATTTTCTATATTCAAACTCGAGCTGTGTGAGATAAATATGTTTAATATCCACTGAATAAAGACGCAGAACAGCAAAAACATTTGAGTTTTGTCGCAAATTTGAAACTTTACTCTAAATGGATGTACGTTATTGTGTATTTGATATGACAGATTAGATTCTCCAGATTTTCTAGAGGACATTTTTTAAACTGGTATAAGTGTTAGATGTACTAATCCCTTTCATTAATTGGAGCCTTTTGCACTTTGCTTTGTTGTCTGTGCTTCTTCTTCCAGCTGCTCCCGTTAGGGGTCAAATATGATCTGCATGTTTGATTTGGCATCGGTTTTTACACCAGATGCCCTTCCTAACACAACCCTCCCCAATCTATCTGGGCTTGGGACCAGCACTAAGCATGTACTGACTTGTACAACCCCAGTGGCTGGGTATTTTATCTAATCCACATGTCTTTGGACTGTGGGAGGAAACCAGAGCAAACCCACACAGACACAGGGAGAACATGCAAACTCCACACAGAAAGGCCCCTGTCAGCCATGAGATTTGAACCCAGAACCTTCTTGCTGAGAAGCAACGTGCTCACCACTGCACCACCTGCTTTGTTGTCTATGCTATTCCATGACAATACAAAGTAGAAACTCACTTTCACTAATAGCTAAAATAGTATACAAATACTCTAAATAAGAATACTACAGCATAAACCTTTGCTGTAATAAGTACATACGATTATGAAGATATGTGTAACACATCCTATAGATGAGTAATTTTCAGCTTGAAGGCTGCAGACACCTCTTGAGCTGTAGTAGTACCGCCAAAGGGGCCGCCTTTTTTTGCCTTAAACTAAAATTCTATTTGTCAAATATTACAAATGTTACAATCTCATATCATCTCTAGCCACTTTATCCTGTTCTACAGGGTTGCAGGCAAGCTGGAGCCTATCCCAGCTGACTACGGGCGAAGGGCGGGGTACACCCTGGACAAGTCGCCAGGTCATCACAGGGCTGACACATAGACACAGACAACCATTCACACTCACATTCACGGTCAATTTAGAGTCACCAGTTAACCTAACCTGCATGTCTTTGGACTGTGGGGGAAACCAGAGCACCCGGAGGAAACCCACGCGGACAACATGCAAACTCTGCACAGAAAGGCCCTCGCCGGCCACGGGGCTCGAACCCAGACCTTCTTGCTGTGAGGCGACAGCACTAACCACTACACCACCGTGCCACCCCAAATGTTACAATTTTAAACTAAACTAGATTAATCTTTATTTGCATTAAAAACATTGTGTGAAAGATATTCATACAACACTGAAACATCTTTATATGAAATACAGGCTTATGGGCCTTATTGGGTTTTATGTCTGTTGGTTGGATCTGTCCTGTTGTGGACTATGAAAACATTTGTTGTTGGTTACCTGGACTGCAAATTGTAAAAGGACTGGTACTTCTGCTTTAGCCTTTATAAAAAAAAGTATAATACATGGCTAAAAAAATAAATAAAACATTAATCCATTTAAAATATTTAGACTCCATCCACATTTTTAGAAAATATATATGAACTTCTTGTACAATACACAGTCTGTACTTCCAGCACTGCAATCATCACATAATTTAAAGAATCATTTATTAGATGCAGAGTGAACCTGAAACTTAAGAATCGGATATGAAGCAGCATGCTGTTCCTCTCTAGCGGAATTGCGACTCTGATGGCATCCAGAGACAAAACGCTACTGCCAGAAACAGAGCGGGAGCGACACAGGCAGGTCATGCTAACTGCAGCCACTGACAGAATAAAAATTAGACACTGAGGAAATGCTTACTTGAAAGTCCTTGCTTAGATGAACCACACACACACACAGTTTATATCCAGACATTTATACAGTACATGACATTAGACATTATACATAATAGGTAGTGCCTCTTATGAATAAGATATCTGTACAACCCTGATCCCAATAAAGCTGGGATGCTGTGTAATACTTAAATAAAAACAGAATGCAATTGGCAGATCCTTTTTGACCTACATTCATTTGAATATAGAATTGAATTGAATTCACCATCACGGTTTGAATTTCATTGCTATGCAAATGATGTGCAGATTTACATCAGCTGCAGGCCTTCTACATCTGCCCCATAACCCCTCCCTCTCTGACTGCCTCCATGACCTAAAGCTGTGGATGAATGCTAACTTCTTAAAACTTAATACTGGTAAAACGAATCTTCATCTGATTGGTTCCAAATCAGTAACCTCTTCCAATAGTAGTTGAATCTGGCCACTGATGGCAGTCATTAAACTTTCACACACTCTACATAACCTCGGCGTTATCTTTGATTCTGCCCTCTCTTTTGAAAATCACTTAAACTCCCTGTATAAAACAGACTTTATTCATCTTTTTGTAACATTGCACATCTCCGTCCTGCACTTAGCACCAAGGATGCTGAAACGCTCATTCTTGCTTTTATCACATCACAACAAGATTATTGTAATACTTCGTTCATTGGTCTTCCAGCCATTGCTCGGCTTCAATATATACAAAACTCTGCAGCCAGAGTCCTTACCCACACTAAATGCTCGGCACACATCACCCCTATCCTCCAGATTCTCCACTGGTTCCCTGTTTTATATCACATTCAGTATACAATTTATTCTGTTCACATTTAAAGCACTCCATAGCTACATTCCTTAATATCTAATGAAATTACTTCAACCCTACTCTCCCATTCGCAGTCTCAGATCTTCATCTTCTGGTCTGTTTTCTGTCCCCAAATTTAAAGCTAGATGGCCTTTTGATTTCATAAAATCACTGAAATTTAGTTTCCTCTGAAATTTAGTCATTGTGATATATGTTTATTTCTGTAATATCTCACAAAATATCAGGCCATTCTGTGGCTGGGAAGTGATTTAATTTGAGGGGATTCCCAAGCAAATAATGTGCATGAAATCGCTTGCTTCGCACAGTCAAGCAGACAGAGGAAGTCCCTGTGCGCATGCGCAGGTTCACTTTCTTCTTCTTCTTCTTCTTCTGGGTTTTACAGCAGCTGGCATCCACATTGTTGCATTACTGCCATCTACAGGTTTACCTTGACCATGCATTGACAGTTACATCATTCTGTTGCTAAACGAACAGCTGATCACACCAAGGTGCTCACTGACCGCCGAGATTTATTAGTTTGGTCCTGCGTTTCCTTTTCTTCACAGCATAACGTCTTTTATTCTCACTTTCCGTTATTGTCATCGGTCTTTCACATTTCATTCGCACACTCACATCCTCCATTTTTCTCTCCTGTTTCAAATTTGTATCCCACAATGCCTTGTGCGAACGGGGAAAGCCCACCACGTGATGCATGATGTAGTATCTTGAATTGGATCATGGTGAAGCAGGAAAACATAGCAGAGAATTTAGGGCCATGTGGCCCTAAATTCATTAATTGTTCTATTTAAAAAAAAAAAAACTAATAAAATTGGAAGTCTGTGATTCAAATTCAGTAGCTTTTGGTCCACTAAACAAAAATAATTGGGTGTCAGGGAAAATTCTTTTTATGACCTACACTTGAAAAATCTGAAAGACAGTCTACCTTTAAACCATCCACCATAGGATCCAGGACATTTAGGGTTGCAGCCCCCAAGTTGTGGAATTCTCTCCCTCACTGTCTTCGGGATTGTACATATCTTCCCAAATTAAAAAATAATCTCAGATCTTATCTCTTCTCTCTCTGCTATTCTTCCGCCTGATATTTCCTTTCCTGATTACTGACTGCTCTGTCTCTTTCAATTCTTTGAGCTAGTCTGTTATCTTTATGCTCGTGTAAATCTGTGATGTTTTCTTTTGGTTGATTTGTTTCTCTTTCTGTGTATTACTTTGTAAAGCGTCCTTGGGTTGGTGAAAGGCACTATATAAATTAAACTTTTTTGTTGTATTCAAAAAAGTAAAATATTTAATCTTCAAACTGATAATTTTAATTAATTAATTAATTAATTAATTAATTAATTAATTAATTGCTTGATTGCTTGCTTGCTTGATTGATTGATTAATTAAATTTTTTTTTTGCAAATATACACTTATTCTGAACTTGATGCCTGGAACACATTAAAAAAAAAAGTAGGGACAGGGGCATGTTAACCACTGTGTTATATCACCTTTCCTTTTAACAACACTCAGTAAGCATTTGGGAACTGAGGACACTAATTGTTGAAGTGTTGAAGGTGAAATTCTTTCCCATTCTTACTTGATATATGACATCAGTTGCTCAACAGTCTGAGGTCCCTGTTGTCATATTTTGCACTTCATAATGTGCCACACATTTTCAATGGGAGGCAGGCAGGCCAGTTTAGCATCTGCACTCTTTTACTATGAAACCATGCTGTTGTAACACATGCAGAATGGAGATTGGCCTTGTCTTGATGGAATAAGCAGGGGTGTCCCTGAAAAAATACATTGTCTGGATGGCTACATATATTGCTCCAAAACCTGTATGTACCTTTCAGCATTAATGGTGCCTTCACAGATATATAATTTACCCATGCCATGGGTACTAATGCACCCCCATACCGTCACAGATGCTGGCTTTTGGACTTTGTGCTGGCAACACAAAGCTCCTAGATGGTCATTTTCCTCTTTACTCCAGAGGACACAACATCCATGATTACCAAATACATGTGGACTCGTTAGACCATAGCACACTTTTCCACTTTGCGTCAGTCCATCTCAGATGAACTCGGGCCCAAAGAATTCAGTGGTGTTTCTGGATGTTGTTGATATATGATTAGGGATAAAATTAGCTCATGTTCATAGTCATTTAAATTCTGTAAAGCTTCTTTGCGAAAATGTCTATTGTTAAAAGCACTATAAAAATAAACTTGACTTGATATGGCTTTCACTTTGCATAGTAGATGCAGCGACGAACTGTATTTCCGACAACAGTTGTTTGGAACACTTTCCAAAGTGTTCCTGAGCCTATGTAATAATTTCTTTTATACACTCATATTCGATTTTAATGTAGTGCTGCCTGAGGAATCGAAGGTCAGGGGCTTCACTGTTGGTTTTTGGCCTTGCCTCTTAGTGCAGAGATTTATCTGGATTCTCTGAATCTTTTAGTGATGATATGGATTGAGATGATGAAATCCCGAAATTCCTTGCAATTGTACATTAGAGATATGAACCTCGCCCCATCCTTGACTGAGCCTTTCCGATTATCAATTAACCTGTTTACCTGTAGAAGATACCAAACAGGTGTTTTTTGAGGTGGCATGGTGATGTAGTGGTTAGCACTGTCGCCTCACAGCAAGAAGGTCCTGGGTTCGAGCCCAGCGGCCAGCAGGGGCCTTTCTGTGTGAAGTTTGCATGTTCTCCCCATGTCTGCGTGGGTTTCCTCCGGGTGCTCCGGTTTCCTCCACAGTCCAAAGACATGCAGGTTAGGCTAATTGGTGGCTCTAAATTGACCGTAGGTGTGAATGGTGAATGGTTGTGTGTCAGCCCTGCGATGACCTGGCGACTTGTCCAGGGTGTACCCTGCCTCTTGCGCATAGTCAGCTGGGATAGGCTCCAGCTTGCCTGAGACCCTGTAGAACAGAATAAGTGGCTACAGATAATGGATGGAGGTGTTTTTTGAGCATTCCAGAACCCTCCCAGTCTTTTGTTGCCCCTGTTCCAACTTTTTTGGATTCAATTTTGCCATTCTGAATAGGCAGATGAATAAATACAGTTCTGTCACTCTGCTGTAATGTTTGAATGTGTGCTGAGCTAACTTTGATATCCTTGGTGGTCCCTGCTCCCAGCATGCTTTGCATGTTGACCAGAAGACACTGTAGACACTAGAGTAATTCTCATGCAGATATATTCAAATTAGAGTACTAAGACAAAGCTATGCATCCTGTGGTTGGGAATTTATACTTTATATAATGTATACAAGCTGGTGTAAAAATAAATAAATGTAGATACAAGACTGAACTTAACTTGTGTAAGTATAATAAACATTTCTATGATGTGAATGTGGTTATAAATCTCTTTCTTTTATTGCACGTGTGTATTTCACATGTGACTGGAAAGCTGAGATCTCAGCTGTGCAGTTGACACTCTGTAGACCGACAGTATTGTGGTGAACAGTCGTGACCAGCTTCTAATAGGTAGGCTATATTTATCTGATGGAGGACGAGCTCTACGTGTTGTATGCGGTACAACAGGAAAGACAAATGGCCAACCTTTATCCATACGTCATCATTCAGAACCCCCAAACAGTCTGTTTATTAAAGATTCGATTATTTGCGAAACCCATTTGACTCATTGATTCATTCGACAATTAATGAGTCGAATGGGTTTCGCAACGAATCGAATATTTAATAAACAGACTGTTTTATTGTAAACTTCATTTATTTGCATAAAATTAATATATTTAAATTAACACATAATACATAAACTTTAATACAACATTTTTAAAAAGATATCAAAACAAGTATATAAATTAAAATACTTTGTTTAAAAAAACTGTTTTATTATCAGGGAGATAATATTATCAGACTGTTTTATTATCTCTCTCTCTAAAACAGGCTGTTTTATTATCAGGGCGAATCAAAAAGCTGTAAACATTTTTTTTTTAAATTTGTGGTGTTTTTTTTTTTTATTTTAAAATTTACCAAACCTTTCCAAAATATATGCTCAAAAATGGATCATGAATCTGCATTTGGGAAAAACTATTTATAATAATATAAAAAGTTTGAACACTGATAATAATGTGATTCATTAGGCAATCAGATCTACACAGTCAACATAATCCATGCTCCACTGCTGCAGTTTGTTACTAATAGCAAGCATTATAAACTTTATCTATATTTTAGGGTGGCATGGTCAGGGCCGTTGACAGCTTTGACTGGGCCCGGGACAAAATAATCTGAGTGGGCCCCCCAAATAATCTGAGTGCCCCCCCCACACACACACACGCGCGCACGCACATCGCCACACAGCAACCACCCACACCCAACCCCTCTTTTCACAGTCTCCATTCACTCCAACCCTTAAATAACAGGTATTCCAAGCCCATTATAACAGTCAACCATTTTATTTCAACATTTCAACATATTTACAGTTTGAACATTTCCTTAGTCTGCAACTATTCAGGTGCGAAATGCAATGCGCCGGACTTTTGCTGTGGCAAAGTCGTCAATAAGGTCATTGAAGTCCAGTTTCTTTGCAAGTTCGCGCTCTATAGAGAGCATAGCCAGCCCATTGAGCCTCTCCTGTGACATGTTTGAGCGCAGGTAGTTGATAAACCAAAATGATTGTTTATGGGATGGAACTGGGCCTCAATGAGAACGGAGTTATGGCTTTCCCAAAATCTGAACATAGAAGCATCACCACTAGTCACACACGGACTGGCCATTGGGAGTAGCGGGAGTTTTCCCGGTGGTTCAGTGTGGGCCGGCGGAGAAAAAAAAAAAAAATAGTTGCGCGCTGGCCTTTAATATGATAAGCAATGTTAACAGTTTCTTTAAGAAACTTAACATTGCTTATCATATTAAAGGCCAGCGCGCAACTGTAATAAGCAATGTTAACAGTTTCTTAAAGAAACTTAACATTGCTTATCATATTAAAGGCCAGCGCGCAACTGTTTTTTTTTTTTCTCCGCCGGCCCACGCTGAACCACCGGCCCACCGGGAAAACTCCTGCTACTCCCAATGGCCAGTCCGTGTGTGCCACTAGTGATGTGTACAGTGAGTTTTTCAGTGTATTTTTTTGTCTTGTTATTCATAAACGTCCTTTCCGTACTCGATTTAGAATGTTACAAAAAAAATTGACACCCTCCCAACCACGTAACATTAGCCTATCTGACCTGGGGGCTGACACGTTTATTACGGATAAACCAAAAGGATTACAACGTTCCCTGGATATAGAACTGGACCGAGAAGATTTCAAAATCTTAACGTGTAAGCAACAACAATAAAACAGAGGTTGTTTTATTCATTTAGGGCTTATTAGGCTACTTTCATTAATTGCGCTTTTCATACAGGCCTATCATTTTTCACTTGAGCAAGGGAATTGTTTGAAGAGTATCCAGTCTAAGCGAAAGTTTAATGTTTTGCAACAGACTAACCTCAAAACACTCCATTTATAGCCCATTCGTTACATTAAACTCTATCTAGCTGGCAATTTCACATGCCGTCGTATCTACACGGGATGATTTCCAACAAAATAAGGTTTAATTAACAAGAGGCAGCGTTCCACGGGCTTTCAGCTAACCGGAGTCCAGCTCAGCAAGCGTGCCTAAAACATTTGGATATGATTGCAGGCCAATGTGCTATTCTTTGCTTCATTGAGATATATGCAACACAGTGTTATTAAACCGATATGTTTATGAAATAATTCAATGCCCTGTGCATTTCAGTGTTCACTCAGTGTACCCTGCTATCCCCTACTTTATAATTATGAATGGCGCGTCGCGCGTGCTGGGGTTACATTACGGGGCTGGAAAAAAGTTATCTGTGTCTTACCTGGCTCAACTGCCCCACTGCCTTCACCACCTGCTGCATCATCAAATCAAATCAAATCAAATCAAATCAAATCAAATCGAGTTTATTTGTATAGCGCTTTTAACAGTAAACATTGTCGCAAAGCAGCTTTACAGAATTTGAACGACTTAAAACATGAGCTAATTTTATCCCTAATCTATCCCCATCATCTGAATCTTTTCTAAAATATCGATGCAGTGAGCCCCTGAGGCTCTTGGCTTCTTCATCTCTTTTTCTCTTTTCTTTTCTTTGCTCCTGACTTGTGCATGTTGGCAAACGGGCTCGCACGCTTATTGTCGAAGCGTTATGATGGAATAGTGCCGTGTTATTTGGCGCCTTAATCAAAGACCAAACCATTTCTGCATTAGGGGTGGTAGGTGGGTTCTTGAATCTATTTTCGAAGACGATAAAGGCAAAAGAACCAGAAATCATTCATTGAATGCAAATATAGCACATTTTTCTCCCCCAAATCAACACATTTTGAAATGAAACAGAATGATTAATGGCATCTTCATGAGGGACCAGTTCTGGGCCCCCCCTCATGCCTGGGCCCGGGACAAAATACCCGGTTGTCCCCCCCTGTCGACGGCCCTGGGCACGGTGGTGTAGTGGTTAGCGCTGTCGCCTCCCAGCAAGAAGGTCCGGGTTCGAGCCCCGTGGCCAGCGAGGGCCTTTCTGTGTGGAGTTTGCATGTTCTCCCTGTGTCCGCGTGGGTTTCCTCCGGGTGCTCCGGTTTCCCCCACAGTCCAAAGACATGCAGGTTAGGTTAACTGGTGACTCTAAATTGACCGTAGGTGTGAATGTGAGTGTGAATGGTTGTCTGTGTCTATGTGTCAGCCCTGTGATGACCTGGCGACTTGTCCAGGGTGTACCCCGCCTTTCGCCCGTAGTCAGCTGGGATGGGCTCCAGTTTGTCTGCGACCCTGTAGGACAGGATAAAGTGGCTAGAGATAATGAGATGAGATGAGATGAGATCTATATTTTAACAGCAGTTCTGAAAACCCATGTGCCTTCAGGCCTTAAAGTGCACATCTTTCTTCAACGTTATCACGTAATTATTAAACTGGTTAACAGATGTATCGTAGGAGGGTGTAGCAACACCAGTCATGATGGGATTTTATTATTTTTATTTTATTTTTTTTATTTATTTGCACAACAAAAAAGAACATAATACAATAAACAATAAAAAAAACAAGTACAGGAGGAGGGAGGGAAAAAGCGTTTATCGCTTATACTAGGCCCTCCTCCTCTATACTTATTTAAAATTGATTATAGTCTTAATTACCAATAATCGTGACTATAAATGAAATAATACAAGTAATATAATACGTAGAGAGTGATAACAATACAATAAGGATAATTAAATACTTAATGATATAAATCAAAATAAGAACTGTTCATACGAGGCTATTACAAGGGACTATGATGGCTTATGAGATGGCTTTTCAGGGCACTTTTAAACATCAGAAAAGAGGAAATTGTTTGTATATTTGTCTGAAGACTGTTCCATATTGTGACACATTTATATTTTACAGAGGACTGTGCTAATGATGTGCGGAAGAGAGGAATATGGAGCTGATTCCTTTGTCGGGTATAATAATTATGTACAAGTGAATTAGGATTTAAGAAATTGTCAAATATATTGGGGAGATTGTTTGCCAGGAAGATAAATGTGAAGATACTAATTTGTAATTTATTGATATCATGGATATTTAGTATTTTTAATTTTTGAAACAAGGGAGCCGAGTGTGATCGAAAGTCAGAAGCAGTTGCTATTCTTATGAATTTCTTTTGGAGGGTTATAAGAGGGTGTAGAGTTGTACGGTAGGCGCATCCCCAAACAATGTTACAGTAAGTCAAGTATGGGTAAATGACGCTGTTGTATATAGTTATAAGAGTCTTTTGAGGGATAACATATTTGATTTTCCCAATAACACCAATTGTTTTAGCAACTCTTTTACTTATGACAGAGACATGGGCTTTCCAATGTAATTTGTCATCTATTACTACCCCCAAAAATTTAGTCTGTCTCTCTTGCGTAATAGAAACATTCTTTAAGAATATTTTGGCCTTATTAATATCATAACTTTTATTTCTACTACAGAAAATAAGGAAATTTGTCTTTTTAGTATTTATTGATACTTTATTTGCTTCAAACCATATAGCTACTTTACTCAATTCTTGATTAGCCAGTTGTATCAGAGAATCAAAGTTTTTGTGAGAAAGGAATATGTTGGTGTCATCGGCAAACAGTATAAAATACAGTGTTGAGGAGGCTTCTGCTAGATCATTGATGTAGATCAAGAATAGTAGAGGACCCAAAATTGACCCCTGTGGTACTCCACATTGAATTTCTTTGTAGTTAGAGTTGATTCCATTCAGAGTCACATATTGTTTTCTATTATTCAGGTAATTTCGAAACCAATTTAATGCAATGCCAGTAACACCGTAAGCAGCTAATTTCTGGAGGAGTATGGTATGGTTTACTGTATCAAAAGCTTTTGATAAATCTAAAAATATTCCTATCATATATTCGTTTTTGTCAATGGCTGTAGATATTCTGTCTACTAGTTGTATTAGGGCAAGAGAAGTGGATACACCCTTGCAGAAACCGTATTGGTGTTTGTATAGAATATTATTAGTGTTGAGATATTTAATCAGTCGATTATAGACAAGCTTTTCGTACAGTTTTGACATACTGGGCAAGACCGAGATTGGTCGGTAGTTGTTAAATGATGTTGGGTCTCCACCTTTGAAGTGGATTAGTACTCGTCGTTTTCCAAAAGACCGGACAATGAGAGAGAAATGGGAGCGCTTCGTGTGAGGCACCCGGAAAAACTGGCAACATGCAACAGACCACAGCATCATATGCGGGGCTCACTTCACAAAGCCTGATGACGTTGAGAACTATTTGCAGTGGGAAATGGGCTTCAAGAAGCAACTTGATCTGAAAAAAGACAGTTCCATCTGTTAGAATGCCCAAAGCAACACCGTCTCCATCTGTGTCAGCGTCACCAAAGGAGCCAGCCGTGTTTGTCTTCCCTGACAGAAGGCAAAGTGTCGCATCCACTGAGGCCTTCGAAGCCGAGGACCAAGCAGAGCCGAGAAAAAGACCAAGAAAATCGGCAATTCACAAGCTGACTGTTGCCAAGGTAAGAAATAAGAGAGACTATACTCTAAATTAGGTGTTCCTGTGTTTGTGTGGTACACGGATAATGTTATTTCTTGACACACACAAAAGTAAACAACACGGAAGCGCTGGGTGATGATCCACTTACTTCACATGTATCAAGGGATATGCGTGTCAAGGCTTGAGATCTTGGGACCTGACAAACACATGAAATGTATATACAACCCTGCTTAGCCGATTCCATGTGTGTAGCTTATGAAATCTTTCTCCTACAGTAGCCAGTACTCTTCTAAATGAAGAAATATATAAATACATAATAGTAATTAGAAAAAATATGATTTATGTAACAATAGATAGATGAGCAAAATTGCTAGCTGCTAAACTTGGTCTACACAGACTGTGCATTGAATTCATGCAGGGTCTCTCAGCCTGCTGGCGGATCCGCACGTGACGTCACGAATCTGGATCAATCTGGCTCCAGACTCCCTTGGGATTTTTCCAGACGCGTTTTATTTTATTTTTTTCTGCTGTAGACAGATGGCCTTGTGCAAAATTACCCTTCTGGATGAGTGTGTAAAGGGACATACTTTCATGTAAAAAAAAAAACTAAATTGGTCCAGGATATGCACTTTAAATCATTCAGACAGAAGAAAGAAAATCAGACAAAACATAGGATCTGTTTGATGCTGGTAGTAGGTTACCATCTATTTTATTTTATGTCATTTTGAGTATATTAAAGAATCACCCAAAATGACAAAAGTCACAAAACTCTCTTTGTAAATGAATATTGTGTAAATAAGGGGCACAGCGGAAAATCACCACTGAAGAAGGTGTTTATTTCGGAATAATAATGATGGGCTTGCTGTACATCCCGCTTATTAAACGGCTACTTACTGTAGAAATCAATAATTTTACACAGAATATTGACTTAAAATGATTTAATTGACTTAAAAAATGATGTCATTGCTTCCCCTAAAACCAGTCCGTTACAGGTGGAACTGCGTCCATAACCAGTTAAACTCTGTAGTCTTGTTAATGTTAGGCTGCTTGGCGCTATAAATCACGTTAAACCAAGCTTTAAAATTAATATTTAAAAAAATCTTTAACAAAAAAACAAAACCTCCATGGTGTTTTCTGATGGAGTGACTTTTTTTGCCACAGGGTGTCGCGAATGAGCTGAAGTTGTTAATTTGCTGTAAAGTAACAGAGCGCCCTGCGCTGCTTTCTGCGGGTTGATATGAGGGATGTGATCCGGTCTGCTGTTCAGAAATAACACACCGTAGAATGCCGTAACAACCGGCCAATCAGAATCGAGTATTGAACAAAGCCGTGAACATTTGTATCAGTATCAGACAAGTCCGAGTTGACTTCGACTGTTTAAAATACTGACATATTTTATAACCCTCAAACTTTTCCACCATAGATGGCGCGGCGCAGCCACTTTTTATTCTCTCTCTCTCTGTCTACCTCTCTCTTTCTCTGTCTGTCTGTCTCTCTGTATGTCTACCTCTCTCTTTCTCTGTCTGTTTGTCTGTCTCTCTCTCTCTCTGTCTACTCTCTTTCTGTCTGTCTCTCTCTCTCTCTGTATATCTACCTCTCTCTTTCTCTCTCTGTCTGTCTCTCTCTCTCTCTCTCTCTCTCTCTCTGTATGTCTACCTCTCTTTATAACCCTCAAACTTTTCCACCATAGATGGCGCGGCGCAGCCACTTTTCATTCATTCATTCACTCTCTCTCTCTCTCTCTCTCTCTCTCTCTCTCTCTCTCTCTCTACCTCTCTCTTTGTCTCTCTGTCTACTTCTCTCTTTGTCTGTCTGTCTCTCTCTGTCTACTCTCTCTGTCTCTCTCTGTCTACCTTTCTCTGTCTGTCTGTCTGTCTGTCTGTCTGTCTGTCTCTCTCTCTCTTTCTCTGTCTGTCTGTCTCTCTCTGTATGTCTACCTCTTTCTCTGTCTGTCTGTCTCTCTGTCTACTTCTCTCTTTGTCTGTCTGTCTCTGTCTACTCTCTCTGTCTCTGTCTACCTTTCTCTTTCTGTCTGTCTGTCTGTCTGTCTGTCTGTCTCTTTCTCTGTCTGTCTGTCTCTCTCTCTGTATGTCTACCTCTCTCTTTCTCTGTCTGTCTGTCTCTGTCTACCTCTCTCTCTTTGTCTGTCTCTCTGTCTGTCTACTCTCTTTTTCTGTCTGTCTCTCTGTCTACTCTCTCTCTGTCTACCTCTCTCTTTCTCTGTCTGTCTGTCTGTCTGTCTGTCTGTCTCTCTCTCTCTCTCTCTCTGTCTACTTCTCTCTTTGTCTCTGTTTGTCTCTCTCTCTGTCTACTCTGTCTGTCTCTCTCTCTCTCTGTATGTCTACCTCTCTCTTTCTCTGTCTCTCTCTCTGTATGTCTGCCTCTCTCTTTCTCTGTCTATCTGTCTGTCTCTCTCTCTGTCTACCTCTCTCTTTGTCTGTCTCTCTCTGTCTACCTCTCTCTTTCTCTCTCTCTGTCTACCTCTCTCTTTGTCTGTTTGTCTCTCTCTCTGTCTACTTCTCTCTTTGTCTGTCTGTCTCTTTCTGTCTACTCTCTCTGTCTGTCTCTCTCTCTGTCTACCTCTCTCTCTTTGTCTGTCTGTCTGTCTCTCTCTCTGTATGTCTACCTCTCTTTTTCTGTCTGTCTCTGTCTCTGTCTGCTTCTCTCTCTGTCTGCCTCTCTCTGTTTGTCTACCTCTCTCTGTCTGTCTGTCTGTCTGTCTGTCTGTCTGTCTCCCTGATACACCTTCCTAATCAGTAAACTATATGAGATTATTTAGTTTCATGGCGTTAATGTTCTAAATGAATCCCTGTTAGATATTCAGTGAAACACATTCAGATTCAGTTCAGAATTTCAGACAGTAAAAATACAAACATTTCAAATCCAATTTTTTATGCATTCAAAAGTGTAATGTCACCTCTCTAACTCCATACTCTTGTATTATTATTATTATTATTATTATTATTATTATTATTAGTAGTAGTAGTAGTAGTAGTAGTAGGAGTATAGCATCAGTGGTAGTATCAGTAGCAGGAGTAGTAGTATAGCATCAGTAGTAGTATCAGTAGCAGTATGAGTAGTATCAATGGTAATAGGAGTAGGAATAGTATCAGTAGTAGTAGTAGGAATATTATCAGTAGTAGTAGTAGTAGGAGTAGTATCAGTAGGAGTAGTATCAGTATCAGTAGTAGTAGTATCAGTATCCGTAGTAGTAGTATCAGTATCAGTAGTAGTATCAGTAGGAGTAGTATCAGTAGTAGTAGTAGTATCAGTAGGAGTAGTATCAGTAGTAGTATCAGTAGTAGTAGTAGTAGTAGTAGTATCAGTAGTTGTAGTAGTATCAGTATCAGTAGGAGTAGTATCAGTATCAGTATCAGTAGGAGTAGTATCAGTTTAGTAGTAGTATCAGTAGGAGTAGTATCAGTAGTAGTAGTATCAGTATCAGTAGGAGTAGTATCAGTAGTAGAAGTATCAGTAGTAGTAGTATCAGTAGTAGGAGTAGTATCAGTAGTAGTAGTATCAGTATCAGTAGGAGTAGTAGTAGTATCAGTAGTAGTAGTGGTATCAGTATCAGTAGTAGGAGTATCAGTAGTAGTATCAGTATTAGTAGTATCAGTAGTAGTATCAGTATCAGTAGGAGTAGTATCAGTAGGAGTAGTATCAGTATCAGTAAGAGTAGTATCAGTAGTAGTAGTATCAGTATCAGTAGTAGTATCAATAGGAGTAGTATCAGTAGGAGTAGTATCAGTATCAGTAGGAATAGTATCAGTAGGAGTAGTATCAGTATCAGTAGGAGTAGTATCAGTAGTAGTAGTATCAGTATCAGTAGTAGTATCAGTAGGAGTAGTATCAGTATCAGTAGGAGTAGTATCAGTATCAGTAGGAGTAGTATCAGTAGGAGTAGTATCAGTAGAAGTACACAGTCCACATGTCGGCCCCACCCACTGTTGCATTCGAGCTGAAGCTCAGTGCGATGCTGCGTTGCTATGAATACCGTAGGAGGAAGAAAATGACAACGCTTGTGAATCACATGGAACAAGTTTATTAACGCCAAGTTGTGAATATAAGAGAATAAAAGGTGTTTTAACAAACTTATGGCATTGCAGTGTTCATATCATTTCAGTGTCTCACAGGGTTAGTCATTGTGTTCTGTTTGTCCTCGCGTTTGATGTAAATACGGCGGCAGTTGGTGCTGCAGTCAGAGTGGCTGTGGGAGTTTAGTGGAGTTACATGTTAGTGACTCAGTGCTAATCAGGGGTGGGTTTCCCAAAAGCCTCTTAATGCTAAGAGCATCATAAATAGGAGAGAGAGCATTCACTGTGCTGCTCGCTCTACCATTTAACAATGATCTTTGTGTTGCAATGCTTTTGGAAAACTCAGGCCAGTTTGATGAAATCCTAAACACTAATGCATGTACAGTATATTAAACTCTGCATGGGTATAAACATTTGTTCAGGTGAACGCGGGCCAGAACACGGTGTTTCTACTTCTAATACAGTGTAGATGTGTGGTCGGGTGTTGAAAATAAAGCAGGCGGAACAACTAGCACCAGGTCACCACCTCCTCCTACACCACCACCTCTAGCATCACCATCACCACCTTCTCCTACACCACCACCTTCAGCATCACCATCACCACCTCCTCCTACACCACCACCTCCAGCATCACCATCACCACCTCCTCCATCCCCACGGTTAAAGATAGCAGGCGGTCTGGGAGTCCAGATTGTGTGTGTGCTTTCAATCCATGCTGCAGTAACACACACACACACACACACACACACACACACACACACACACACACACACACACACACAAGGAGAGAGAGAGAGAGAGAGGGAGGAGTGCATTATATCCTACTGATTTATTATTTCAGGATTCGATTTCTATCCTGAAAACAGGAAACATTACACTTAAGATGTTGACTATATAACTTCAAAATGTATTCAGTTGTTGACAGGGTAGATTTTGTCTGCCTGTAGCTGCTAAAACTGCACTTTTAACATGAAAGTGTAAGTGCTATGGATTGTTTTTTTCTACAAGCAGCAAACCTGGCTGCTGGAGTCAGTGTGTAGTCTAACAAGTCAAATGAAACTATACAAAATTAGGGGTCCAAGCACAGAACCAATAAGTATTTTTACATGCACAAAATACAGTGGTGCTTGAAAGTTTGTGAACGCTTTAGAATTTTCGATATTTCTGCATAAATATGACCTAAAACATAATCAGATTTTCACACAAGTCCTAAAGTCTAAAGAGAACCCAGTTAAACAAATGAGACAAAAATATTATCTCATCTCTAGCAGCTTTATCCTGTTCTACAGGGTCGCAGGCAAGCTGGAGCCTATCCCAGCTGACTACAGGCAAAAGGCAGGGTACACCCTGGACAAGTTGCTAGGTGGATTGGTGGCACAACAACACAGGGCTGACACATAGACACAGACAACCATTCACACTTACAGTCAATTTAGAGTCACCAGTTAACCTAACCTGCATGTCTTTGGACTGTGGGGGAAACTGGAGCACCTGGAGGAAACCCACGCAGACAACATGCAAACCCCGCACAGAAAGGCCCTCGCCGGCCACGGGGCTCGAACCCAGACCTTCTTGCTGTGAGGCAACAGCACTAACCACTACACCACCGTGCCGCCCACAAAAATATTATACTTAGTCATTTATTTATTGAGGAAAATGATCCAATATTACATATCTGTGAGTGGCAAAAGTATGTGAACCTCTAGGATTAGCAGTCAATTTGAAGGTGAAATTAGAGTCAGGTGTTTTCAATCACTTGAATGACAATCAGGTGTGAGTGGGCACCCTGTTTTATTTAAAGAACAGGGATCTATCAAAGTCTTATCTTCACAACACATGTTTGTGGAAGTGTACAGTATCATGGCACGAACAAAGGAGATTTCTGAGGACCTCAGAAAAAGCGTTGTTGATGCTTATCAGGCTGGAAAAGGTTACAAAACCATCTCTAAAGAGTTTGGACTCCACCAATCCACAGTCAGACAGATTGTGTACAAATGGAGGAAATTCAAGACCATTGTTACCCTCCCCAGGAGTGGTCGACCAACAAAGATCACTCCAAGAGCAAGGTGTGTAATAGTCAGTGAGGTCACAAAGGACCCCAGGGTAATTTCTAAGCAACTGAAGGCCTCTCTCACTTTAACATTAGCCAATGTTCATTAGTCCACCATCAGGAGAACACTGAACAACAATGGTGTGCATGGCAGAGTTGCAAGGAGAAAGCCACTGCTCTCCATAAAAGAACATTGCTGCTTGTCTGCAGTTTGCTAAAGATCACGTGGACAAGCCAGAAGGCTATTGGAAAAATGTTTTGTGGACGGATGAGACCAAACTAGAACTGTGAACACCATCTGTGAAACATGGTGGTGGTTGTATTATGGTTTGGGCCTGTTTTGCTGCATCTGGGCCAGGACGGATTGCTGTCATCGATGGAACAATGAATTCTGAATTATACCAGTGAATTCTAAAGGAAAATATCAGGACATCTGTCCATGAACTGAATCTCAAGAGAAGGTGGGTCATGCAGCAAGACAAAGACCCGAAGCACACAAGTCATTGTACCAAAGAATGGTTAAAGAAGAATAAAGTTAATGTTTTAGAATGGCCAAGTCAAAGTCCTGACCTTAATCCAATCGAAATGTTGTGGAAGGACCTGAAGCGAGCAGTTCATGTGAGGAAACCCACCAACATCCCAGAGTTGAAGCTGTTCTGTACGGAGGAATGGGCTAAAATTCCTCCAAGCCGGTGTGCAGGACTGATCAACAGTTACCGGAAATGTTTAGTTGCAGTTATTCCTGCACAAGGGGGTCACACCAGATACTGAAAGCAAAGGTTCACATACTTTTGCCAGTCACAGATATGTAATATTGGATAATTTTCCTCAATAAATAAATGACCAAGTATAATATTTTTGTCTCATTTGTTTAACTGGGTTGTCTTTACCTACTTTTAGGACTTGTGTGAAAATCTGATGTTTTAGGTCATATTTATGCAGAAATATAGAAAATTCTAAAGGGTTCACAAACTTTCAAGCACCACTGTAGACTGCAAAATACAAAATATCAGATTTAGGCAATAATTCATCTGTATTTGCACACACTTGCGGAAACTAGTAATGATAAAACCCTGAGCCATATGTACATAACTCTGCAATAATCATTTCCTTTATTTCTAAACACACAATGGGGCCTCATTTATCACCCTGTTAATAAAATTGTGTGTAAATAAATGTTTGCATAATCCAAACAAAACAAACTTTCCGACAAATTTCCAAAAGGTTGGGAAATGCTGATTTTCTTTGTACTCGTGTGTGTTAATCACCCACAAAGTGCAAAGCGTGGTCCCAGCACAGTTCATTTACATGTAGTGATGCCTTAAAACTCATGAGAGTTCAAGTGCACAGAAAGCTGGGAACACAAGTGAATGATCAGGGTCTCTCTCTCAAAGCCCAAAAAACAGATGTGTAAGTTGTTTTGATCCACTTCTATGCCAATAAAAAATTAATAGTACTTAGTATATATATGGAGGGGGCGGCACGGTGGTGTAGTGGTTAGCGCTGTCGCCTCACAGCAAGAAGGTCCGGGTTCGAGCCCCGTGGCCGACGAGGGCCTTTCTGTGTGGAGTTTGCATGTTCTCCCCGTGTCCGCGTGGGTTTCCTCCGGGTGCTCTGGTTTCCCCCACAGTCCAAAGACATGCAGGTTAGGTTAACTGGTGACTCTAAATTGACCGTAGGTGTGAATGTGAGTGTGAATGTTTGTCTGTGTCTATGTGTCAGCCCTGTGATGACCTGGTGACTTGTCCAGGGTGTACCCCGCCTTTCGCCCGTAATCAGCTGGGATAGGCTCCAGCTTGCCTGCGACCCTGTAGAACAGGATAAAGCGGCTAGAGATAATGAGATGAGATGAGATATATATGGAGTTGATTATAGGAAATCGTGCATGCTGATTGGTCGAGACATTCAGGCTATTCCTCAATAATTACCTTGAGTGACTCGACAAAATGGTGGCCAATTGCTTCGTCACCGTAAGTGAGGAAGAATTAGAAATGATGAAAGAAAATGCTGTTCCTAAAAGCACTAAAGATGCCATGATGCCATGTGATTTATTTTATCTATTTCAAAACAAAGTATTTTATGTGACTCAGCATTGATGAGTGACAAGTCTCTACTGTGACAAAATTACATTTGCATGCCGCTTTTGAAGTTTGAAATAAATTACTTTTTAAACAAATTTTTTTAAAATAATCACCTCTGTATTTACACTCAAACAATTATCTGCCTCAGGCTCAGTGAATATCAGTGAATAATAACCTCGACTTCATCTCGGTTATTATTCACTAACCCTCGACTTCATCTCGGTTATTATTCACTGATATTCACTTTGCCTTCAGCAAATAACTGTTAAGTAATAATCATAATCATAATAATCAAGCACTGAATCTTCTATCAGCTGAGGCATTTGTTTATGGCTATGTTCAGACAGACTGGCCCTTCCTCCGTTTATATGGTGTCATTTCTTTTGTCATAGTTGAATGGTTACTTTTATTTTTATCTTTTTTACCTTGATTGATAGATTTGTGCTGACTCACTGGCTTTATTTTTCACATTCTTTAATTAATGCCAATAAAATAAAACGACTGGTTTTCACAAAAGTTTCCTGACTGTATTCTTAGTCCCTGACCGAGTGAACTAGCACGAGGATGTTTTTATAGAGCCTCCAAAGCAGTTCTATAAGAAGCTCTGGATAAAGGTGTCTGCTAAACACTGGAAACATAATAAAAAATAAGCAGCTTAAACTAAACGGTATATTTCACATATAAAAGTGCAGTAATTAATGTAAATTATATGATTTGGAGTCAGTAAAATTGGGATTTACATTACTTAGACGACTTATGCTTAAATTTACACATAGAAGCATGAGCAGGAAAGGAATGTTTTTCTGAATTTACAGGATTTTCATGAGAAATGCTTGTATGAATGATTTCTGAATAAATCCATTCATATCCATGTGAGGGGTGCTATAATTGCGAATTGTGCATAAAACTGTTCTATTTCAGGTCATTAAGTCTAGTGTTTACTGCTTCTGAAATAACTCTATCCTATTATGCTTGCACACTTGTGCAGACATAGAAAAATGAAAGATATCATGTTAATAGTATACAAGCACTGAATAACCCGATTGAGATAAAAATCCAGCTGACATTATGAGATGGGTTTTTTAAAAAATTAATAAGGAATTGCAGTATGGTGTTTATATAATAACTTGAATAATTTGATTCTGTTTAAATCAGATAAAGATTATATTACTATTTTTGATTGTGTATAGGCTACATTCAACTACAGTATTAGGGATCCAAACATTGAAACATAAATACAAATGACAGGGTGGAGGCTACAGTGGCTATAAAAAGTGTACACACCCTGTTAAAATGATAGGTTTTTCTGATGTAAAAAAAAAGAGACCACGATAAATAATTTCAAACCTTTTCCCACCTTTAATGTGACCTACAACCTGTACAATTCAATTGAAAAACAAACAAATCTGTTAGGGAAAAACAAAATATAAAAAACGTACAACAAGCTGGTTGCATCAGTGTGCACACCCTTAAACTAATACTTTGTTGAAGCACCTTTTGATTTAATTACAGCATTCAGTCTTTTTGGGTCAGAGTCTATCAACCTGCCACATCTAGACTTGGCAATATTTGCCCACTCTTCCTTGCAAAAGCACTCCAAATCTGTCAGATTGTGAGAGCATCTCTTGTGCACAGCCCTCTTCAGGTCACCCCACAGATTTTCAATTGGATTTAGGTCTGGACTCTGGCTGGGCCATTCCAAAATATTTTTGGGGTCATGCTGAAAGATGAAATTCCTCTTCATCTTCAGCTTTCTAGTGGACACCTGAAGGCTTTGGGCCAAAATTGACTGGTATTTAGAACTGTTCATTATTCGCTCCACCTTGACTAAAGCCCCTGTTCCAGCTGAAGAAAAACAACCCCAAAACATGATGCTGTCACCACCATGCTTCACCGTGGTTATGGTGTTCTTTTGGTGATGCGCAGTGTTGTTTTTTGTGCCAAACATACCTTTTGGAATTGTGGCCAAAATGTTCAACCTTGGTTTCATCAGACCAGAACATATTTTCCCCCACATGCTTTTGGGAGAGTTGATGTTTTGTTTTGTTTTGTTTTTTTGTAAAATTTAGCCGGGTCTGGATGTTTTTCTTTGACCCTACGTCATAGTCCAGACATATGGAGAATACGGGAGATTGTTGTCACATGTAGTACACAACCAGTACATGCCAGAAATTCCTGCAGCTCCTTCAGTGTTGCTGTTGGCTTCTCGGTAGCCTCCCTGACCAGTTTTCGTCTTGTCTTTTCATCAATTTTGGAGGGACGTCCAGTTCTCGGAAATGTCACTGTTGTCCCGTATTTTCTCCACTTCTTGATGACCGTCTTCACTGTGCTCCATGGTATATCTAATGCTGTGGAAATGTTTTTGTCCCCTTCTCTTGATTGATCCCTTTGACACTTTGTAAGCTCTCTCTGAACGCTGGCTTTTGCTGGAGGATGCAACTGAGTAAATGTCTGAACTTTATTTGGGGTTAATCAGAGTCATTTTAATTGATGGCAGGTGTGAACCCCAAAAGACTGAATGCTGTAATTAAATCAAAAGGTGCTTCAGCAAAGTATTAGTTTAAGGGTGTGCACACTTATGCAACCAGCTTATTGTATGTTTTTTATTTTTTTACGTTTTCCCCCTAACAGATTTGTTTGTTTTTCAATTGAATTGAACAGGTTATAGGTCACATTAAAGGTGGGAAAAGTTTTGAAATTATTTATCGTGGTCTCTTTTTTTTTTTTTTACATCAGAAAAACCTATCATTTGAATGGGGTGTGTATACTTTTTATATCCACTGTACATCAAAGGTGTCAGTATAGAAACCTAACATTAAATAAGATTTTACTCAGAGCAGTGAAACCGAACACACACACACACACACACACACACACACACACACACACACACACACACACACACACACACACACACACAAACCCAAGAACCTCCCAATATCTGGAAAGACCATTAATGTTTCAGGTTTACCTAATTTTGTTTTTTATGTGCTTGATGAAGCTCTGCCATATGTCTCAGAAACCATACATACTGCATATTCTATTACTTTCAAAAATTTGTATTGTTACAGCATGTCTACAAATCATCTTAAGGTTTTATTCTAAAACATTTTTCTACGTATTTTCAATAAATTGTTGCAGAGTGCCTTTTTCTGTTTCCCTAACCTACAGCCCATCCACCAGCCATTAACACGAAGAGATACTAAGCAGACATTCACTTTTCATTAACTGACACACTCAAATAATGAAATATGAGTTGCAGTATAAAGAAAAGAGGAAAAAGGAGCACAAAACTCAACTGTGAGGGTACCAAAACATTTCAGTTTATACTAGAATTTAAAATGAACAATTTATTTTTAAAAAATTAGCCAATTGTAGGACTTAAGAGTCAGTGAGGTAAGGATAGCTTACTTAGGAAAATCAGCTAGTAACATACTTGATGAAAGGAAACTATATTGTGCATCATGTCAACAAGATGACTTTTTGAAATCAAGAGGTTTTAAAACCTCTTCATGTTCCAAAGCTGATCAGAAATATATTGCTTCAATACTTGATGGCTTAAAATCTATCCTACTAAAGGAAGGCTGTCTGTCTCTCTGTCTGTTCACCTATGCAAATCAACATGGCTGGAAGCACATACTCCATACTTCGCACATGGATTGGTGACACCCCAGAGGGGTCCAAGACAACATTTTCGATTTTCTAAAACATGCGATTAGTGCTAATCCAACACACTCTTCATTTTCTGTAGGCTACATGCTCACGCTAACACACTGTGCTAATCCAAGACACTATCATTTCCCATAGGCTACATGTGGGTGGTAAAAGAGAGCAACTGGACTTGCTTGAAGATTCTTGAATGCGTAGGCTAGTGGGGATAACGTTGGATTGTCGGCATCTTAGGTTGAAATGCAGGTGGTTTCTGTAGTCTGCTAGTTTTCTGGAAGTCCTGTCATACTCTCGCACCAATCGAAGGGTTTTTATCCCAAAGTGCATGGAAACATGTCTGTAAAGATTCTCAGTCATCCAGGTCGTAGTAAACTGTGGGTGGTAAAAGAGAGCAACTGGACTTGCTTGAAGATTCTTGAATTTCAAGATTTCAAGAATCTTCAAGCAAGTCTAGTTGCTCTCTTTTACCACCCACAGTTTACTATGACCTGGATGACTGAGAATCTTCACAGACATAGGCTACATGCTCACGCTAACACATTGCACGTAGCCTTGGCAGGGAATCCTCTCCCTGACTCACCTGAGAGTTTCGATGGTACAGGACCTTGCAATCAGCTCTCCTTGCCGGAGACTTCCGTTAGGGCCGAGTCTACGTCACTGAGGAGATGTGGGGAGTGATTTACGTCACTTTGACAGAATACAGTGAAAAAAAATATATCACGTCTCCACTCAACTCTCCACTGACCTATTCAGAGGAAATCAGGTTCACAGGCAATAACTACTAGTCCAACACTAAATCAATTAGATGCATTCATACTGTCCTGGAGAGAAATAAACAGGGCACAGCTTGGGAGAGAAAGATGGAGGAACACTTAAAAACAAACTTTACTCATTAATTTTAGAGTTTTGTCTTTTGGGAAAAATAAAAGTATTAGCAGCCAATGAATACTAACTTTCTGGGATCTTTCTACTTGTTGTACGCTGGCATCGAATGTGAGCTAGCTGTAACTCCCTTCAAAGCCATGTCTAATTTTGAGCTGTACTTATTTGCACTATATGCCTTTGTTTGACTGAGCCAATCACAGTAGACTAGGTAAATGCATCTCAACTTGCAGTTAACGTCAGATGTTCTATGGCTTGTAAAAATTTAGGAGAATTCTCATCACCATTTAAATGAATAAACTGCACTAGGTGCAGATTTAGTATTTTCCTAGCACCACAATACCATACAGGGGGGGAAAAAGCATTTTCACAATAAATTTAGCAATTTATATTTGAGTACTGGGCAGCACGGTGGTGTAGTGGTTAGCACTGTTGCCTCACAGCAAGAAGGTCCTGGGTTTGAGCCCAGTGGCCGATGAGGGCCTTTCTGTGTGGAGTTTGCATATTCTTCCCGTGTCTGCGTGGGTGTGCTCCGGTTTCTCCCACAGTCCAAAGATATGCAGGTTAGGCTAATTGGTGGCTCTAAAAATTGACTGTGAGTGTGAATGGTTGTTTGTCTCTGTGTGTCAGCCCTGCGATGACCCGGCGACTTGTCCAGGGTGTACCCCGCCTCTCGCCCATAGTCAGCTGGGATAGGCTCCAGCTTGCCTGCGACCCTGTAGAACAGGATAAGCAGCTACAGATAATGGATGGATGGATATTTGAGTACTTTAAATACTTTGAAAGAAGAAAGCATTTTCTCTAGTCGGTTATAGTATGTATTAATTAGCTGACATTTAACTGACACTTAGCTGATTTCTGTTCACTGTCAACAGAAGTAAATGTTGTGATATCAAGTCAAAATATTCATATTTGGGTAATGTATAGAGTGCCAAATTCCAGTATTAATTTTCTAGTAACCTTAAAGGGAGTAAGCATTTTAGGGTGGCAACCTTTGGGAGATTTTAAGTATCGTGTTGAACTGGTTTCTGATTAAAGCTTGTTTATCCATGTCATGTTGCTTCTTTGTTCACATTCCTGAACACCATCCCCGTGAGCAAGCACGAAGGTCCTGGGTTTGAGCCCAGTGGCCGATGAGGGCCTTTCTGTGTGGAGTTTGCATATTCTTCCCGTGTCTGCATGGGTGTGCTCCGGTTTCTCCCACAGTCCAAAGACATGCAGGTTAGGCTAATTGGTGGCTCTAAAAATTGACTGTGAGTTAGTGTCTCCTATTGTGTCTCTCCTTTGTCTTGTAAATGAAAATCAGGTTAATGAGAGCATCATCTCTCTGTGATACAGAAGTGATTTAGACAGTTATGGCACAACATTATATGGTGCATATCTCACATTTCCTGTATTGTTTTTATCTGCCTTTGGCAAGAGATTGCACCATCTCGTCTCATTATCTCTAGCCACTTTATCCTGTTCTACAGGGTTGCAGGCAAGCTGGAGCCTATCCCTGCTGACTACGGGCAAAAGGCGGGTGTAAGACTCCCTACGTGTGGGTGGAGCACTGAGGACGGCAGGACAGAGATCAGGTTTGCAAAATGGCTTTATTGCCACACTTTTCAGTGAACAATGTTATATTGGCTAGACACACACACAGCCAGCGCCTAGTCCGGAGATCAGCTCCTCTGCTCTCACTCTCCCTCCTTAAATAGGGCGCGGTCACTGGGAAGACACACACAAACACAGGTTAATTGTTCTCAGGTGTCGTGATTCTGCCACTTACCTTCCCTGACTCCGCCCTCCTGTCACAGACCGGTGCTTGACCACGCCCCCGCTGCCACATACCCCCACCGCCCGACTCAGGCCGGGCGGCCATCCGGCCTGCAGCCGACTCCCCCCCCCCCCCCCCCTTGACGGGAGAGGAAGTCCGCCACGACCATCTGCGCCCCCAGCCTGTGGACCACCTTGAAATTAAAGGGTTGGAGTGCCAGATACCAACGGGTGATCTGCGCGTTGGCATCTTTCATGCGGTGGAGCCACTGGAGGGGCGCGTGGTCCGAACAGAGGGTGAAAGGGCGCCCCAGTAGGTAGTACCGGAGGGCGAGAACCGCCCACTTGATGGCTAGACACTCCTTCTCTATGGTGCTGTAGCACCCCTCACGCACCGACAGCTTCCTGCTGATATACAGGACAGGGCGGTCCTCCCCCTCCACCTCCTGGGACAAAACCGCCCCCAGCCCCCTGTCCGACGCATCGGTCTGCAACACAAAGGGGAGAGAAAAGTCAGGGGAGTGTAGAAGTGGCCCCCCACACAGTGCAGCCTTTACCTCTGAGAAAGCCCGCTGGCACTGCTCCGTCCACTGGACCGGATCTGGTGTCCCCTTTTTAGTGAGATCAGTCAGCGGGCTGGTGACGTCCGAATAATTAGGTATAAACCTACGATAATAGCCAGCCAGCCCCAGGAACTGTCTCACCCCCTTTTTGGTCTTGGGCCTCGGGCAGGCCGCAATTGCTGCCGTCTTATTAATTTGGGGACGCACCTGCCCGTTGCCCAAGTGGAAGCCCAGGTACCGTACTTCCACCCGCCCAATCGCACACTTCTTTGGGTTGGCTGTGAGCCCCGCTTGCCTCAGCGACCTAAGGACGGCCCTCAGATGTTCAAGGTGCCGCTGCCAGTCATTGCTATAGATGATGATGTCATCTAAATATGCTGCCGCATACGTGGCATGAGGGCGGAGGACTCTGTCCATCAGCCGCTGAAACGTCGCAGGCGCCCCAAACAGCCCAAACGGAAGGGTGACGAATTGGTGTAAACCAAACGGTGTGGAAAAGGCCGTTTTTTCTCGGGATAGTGGAGTCAAGGGGATCTGCCAATATCCCTTCGTCAAATCCAGTGTCGAATAAAATCGAGCAGTGCCAAGTCGATCGAGCAGCTCATCAATACGAGGCATTGGGTACGCGTCGAATTTAGACACCGCGTTGACTTTTCTATAGTCCACACAGAACCGGACCGACCCGTCGGCCTTGGGTACCAAGACCACCGGGCTGCTCCAGTCACTGTGGGACTCCTCGACGATGCCCATTTCGAGCATGGTCTGAAGTTCTTCCCGAACCACCTTTTTTTTGTGTTCGGGTAGCCTGTAAGGGCGGCTATGCACTACCACCCCCGGGGGTGTCTCTATGTGGTGCTCTATGAGGTTAGTGCGACCGGGCAGGGGCGAGAACACATCCGAAAACTCGGTCTGCAACTGGGCGACCTCCGCGAGTTGGGTCGGGGAGAGGTGGTCTCCACAGGGGACCGGAGAGGTACGTGATGCCAATGTTCCTTTTTGAACCTCCGGCCCCAGCTCCGCCTTCTCCGGAACTACCGACACCAACGCCACGGGGACCTCCTCATTCCAGAGTTTAAGCAGATTGAGGTGGTAAATCTGTAGCGCCCCACCCCTGTCCGTTCGCCTTACCTCATAGTCGACATCCCCGACTCGCCGTGTGACCTCAAAGGGTCCTTGCCACTTGGCGATCAATTTGGAGCTCGACGTGGGCAACAGTACAAGTACCTTATCTCCCGGAGTGAACTCTCTAAGGCGCGTACCCTTGTTGTACAGGCGGGCTTGCCGTTCCTGGGCCTGCCGCAAATTCTCCTGAGTTAGGTGGGTGAGCGTGTGGAGTTTTGCGCGCAGGTCCATAACGTACTGAATTTCATTCTTACTTTGTGAAGGTCCCTCCTCCCAATTTTCCCGCAGCACGTCCAGGATGCCGCGCGGCTTAGGCCCATATAATAATTCGAACGGGGAGAACCCCGTGGAGGCTTGGGGGACCTCTCGCACTGAGAACAGCAAGGGTTCGAGCCACTTATCCCAATTACGTGCGTCCTCACTTACGAATTTTTTAATAATATTTTTGAGGGTGCGGTTGAATCGTTCTACCAAACCGTCCGTTTGTGGGTGATACATGCTGGTGCGGATCGGCTTAATCCCCAATAACCCATACAGTTCGCACAGTGTTCGTGACATAAACGTAGTGCCTTGATCAGTCAGAATCTCTTTCGGGATTCCAACTCGGGAGATGACGCGGAAGAGTGCCTCTGCAATACTGCGTGCTGAGATATTGCGCAGAGGCACGGCTTCCGGGTATCGCGTTGCATAGTCCACCAGAACTAATATAAAGCGGTACCCTCGTGCTGACCGATCTAATGGCCCGACGAGATCCATCCCAATTCTCTCAAACGGGGTCTCGATTAACGGTAGAGGGCGCAAAGGCGCTTTTGGAATGGCCGCTGGGTTTACTAACTGGCATTCGCGGCATGCCGTACACCACCTACGGACATCGCCGCGAATCCCCGGCCAATAGAACCGGGCCATTATTCGGGCTAGTGTTTTATCCTGCCCCAAGTGTCCAGCCATGGGATTAAAGTGAGCCGCCTGAAATACCAATTCCCGGCGGCTTTTCGGAATTAAAAGCTGCGTGACTCGCTCTTTAGTTTGAGTGTCCTGCGTCACTCGGTATAATCTATCCTTCATAATCGCGAAGTAGGGGAAGGACGGGGTGGCGTTCGGCTGGAGCGTTTGACCATCGATTACTCTCACTTGGTCAAACGCATGCCGCAGAGTCTCATCTCGCAACTGCTCTAATGGGAAATCCGCGAGGGATTCCCCAATAGAGAGAGGAGGAGCCGGCGGCTCCTCACTCTGACGCGGAGATGACGTAGACGGCTCTGTGACAGCTGCTCCCGCCAAAGCGACACCGGGACCTCCCCCTGTCAAATGGCAGGACCCACTCTCTACTAGGCGTGTCATTAAACCCCGAAATCCCGGCCAATCAGTCCCCAAAATTAAAGAGTGGGTAAGGCGAGGATTAACCGCTGCCTTCACTATAAATTTTTCCCCTCTGAAAATAATGTGGACCGACACCAAAGGGTAGCTGTGAACATCCCCGTGCACACATAACACCTTCACCCCTTGTGCTCCCCCCAATGCCTCGTTTTGAACCAGGCTTTGGCGAATTGAGGTCTGATTACAACCAGAATCCACCAACGCCTGATATGTATCCCCTTGGATACTCACCGGTATGCGATACGCTCCGGCCCGATCGAGGGCGGCCTCTGGCGTGTCGGGGATCCGAACCACCACGCCCACTTCCATTGCTGTGCACTGCTGATGAAGGTGGCCCGGCTCCCCGCAGTGCCAGCAAACCGGCCCGGGCTTTCCCTCTGCACCGGTGATCTGGGGCTCACTCACCTGAGGTGGGGGAGAGACAGACACAGAAGGGAGAAACGGGAGGGCACCGCGGGTGCGGCGGGCCGGCTGGGGTGGAGCCGGCCCCCGCCTCCGCGGTGGGGGAATGGGGCGAGGACGGGATACAGGAGGAGAGGGGGAGAGAGAGAGAGAAGAGGAGAGAAGAGACGATGCCATCTGCTGTCCTGCCGCCGGGACAGCCGCCAGATGATCCTCCGCCAGCTCGACTGCCTGATCCAGCGACGCCGGGCGGTGGCACTGGACCCACTCCGCGGTTCCGTCTGGTAAGCGGGCGACGAACTGTTCCAGTACCACCTGGTCGACGATTCCCTCGGCGTCGCGATTGTTGGCCCTCAGCCACCGCCAGCAGGCGTCCCGGAGCTGCTGGCCGAACGCGAACGGCCGGCCAACTTCCTCCAGTCGCAGCGCGCGGAAGCGCTGGCGCTGTTGCTCTGGGGTGCGCCCCACGCGCTGGAGGACGGCCCGGCGGAGGTCCGCGTAGGCCAGTCGGCGGGGAGCTGTAGCGCGGCCAGCTGTGCCTCTCCCGTGAGCAGGGGGAGGAGGCGTGCCGCGCGCTGCTCCATCGGCCACCCCGAGGCTTCGGCGACCTGTTCGAACAACGTGATGAACGCCTCGGGGTCATCCTGCGGGCCCATCTTGGTGACGATGAGGGGAGACGGGCCCGCGGCCGGAGCGCTGGTGGACCCCGCCGACGCGAGGAGATGCCGGAACGCCTCGCGGTCTTCCTGCTGGGCCAGCACCAGGGCTTCGAAGCACTGCTCCTGCTCCTTTCGGAGCGTGACGAGTGCCTGGTGCTGGCTTTGCTGAGCCGTGGCGAGGGCGTGGACCAGATCGGCGAACGGGGAGGATTCCATGGGGCTGCTGATTTGGTGCTCCACGTCCCGGGTTTCGGCACCACTGTAAGACTCCCTACGTGTGGGTGGAGCACTGAGGACGGCAGGACAGAGATCAGGTTTGCAAAATGGCTTTATTGCCACACTTTTCAGTGAACAATGTTATATTGGCTAGACACACACACAGCCAGCGCCTAGTCCGGAGATCAGCTCCTCTGCTCTCACTCTCCCTCCTTAAATAGGGCGCGGTCACTGGGAAGACACACACAAACACAGGTTAATTGTTCTCAGGTGTCGTGATTCTGCCACTTACCTTCCCTGACTCCGCCCTCCTGTCACAGACCGGTGCTTGACCACGCCCCTGCTGCCACAGCGGGGTACACCCTGGACAAGTCGCCAGGTCATGACAGGGCTGACACATAGACTAAGACAACCATTCACGCTCACATTCACACCTACGGTCAATTTAGAGTCACCAGTTAACCTAACCTGCATGTCTTTGGACTGTGGGGGAAACCGGAGCACCCGGAGGAAACCCACGCGGACACGGGGAGAACATGCAAACTCTGCACAGAAAGGCCCTTGCTGGCCACGGGGCTCGAACCCGGACCTTCTTGCTGTGAGGCGACAGTGCTAACCACTACACCACCGTGCTGCCGGGAAGAGATTGATGCTGGATATTTTGGTATCAATGTATACTGTAGTGTGAGGTTGATTTTATGCTTCAGTTTAAATACATAACCAAGATTCTTTTAATGTACAGTGGTGGTTGAAAGTTTGTGAACCCTTTAGAATTGTCTATATTTCTGCATAAATATGACCTAAAACAACATCAGATTTTCACACAAGTCCTAAAAGTAGATAAAGAGAACCCAGTTAAACAAATGAGACAAAAATATTATACTTGGTCATTTATTTATTGAGGAAAATGATCCAATATTACATATCTGTGAGTGTCAAAAGTATGTGAACCTCTAGGATTAGCAGTTAATTTGAAGGTGAAATTAAAGTCAGGTGTTTGCAATCAATGGGATGACAATCAGGTGTGAGTGGACACCCTGTTTTATTTAAAGAACAGGGATCTATCAAAGTCTGATCTTCACAATGCATGTTTGTGGAAGTGTATCATGGCACGAACAAAGGAGATTTCTGAGGACCTCAGAAAAGGCGTTGTTAATGCTCATCAGGCTGGAAAAGGTTACAAAACCATCTCTAAAGAGTTTGGACTCAACCAATCCACAGTCAGACAGATTGTGTACAAATGGAGGAAATTCAAGACCATCGTTACCCTCCCCAGGAGTGGTCGACCAACAAAGATCACTTCAAGAGCAAGGCGTGTAATAGTCGGCGAGGTCACAAAGGACCCCAGGGTAACTTCTAAGCAACTGAAGGCCTCTCTCACATTGGCTCATGTTAATGTTCATGAGTCCACGATCAGGAGAACACTGAACAACAATGGTGTGCATGGCAGGGTGTGCATGGCAATGGTGTGCATGGCAGAAAAACACTGCATTCCAGCATAAGAACCTTATCCCATCTGTGAAACGTGGTGGTAGTATCATGGTTTGGGCCTGTTTTGTTGCATCTGGGTCAGGACAGCTTGCCATCATTGATGGAACAATGAATTCTGAATTATACCAGTCAATTCTAAAGGGAAATGTCAGGACATCTGTCCATGAACTGAATCTCAAGAGAAGTTGGGTCATGCAGCAAGACAACGACCCTAAGCACACAAGTTGTTCTACCAAAGAATGGTTAAAGAAGAATAAAGTTAATGTTTTGGAATGGCCAAGTCAAAGTCCTGACCTTAATCCAATCGAAATGTTGTGGAATGACCTGAAGCGAGCAGTTCATGTGAGGAAACCCATCAACATCCCAGAGTTGAAGCTGTTCTGTATGGAGGAATGGGCTAAAATTCCTCCAAGCCGGTGTGCAGGACTGATCAGCAGTTACCGGAAACATTTAGTTGCAGTTATTGCTGCACAAGGGAGTCACACCAGATACTGAAACCAAAGGTTCACATACTTTTGCCACTCACAGATATGTAATATTGGATCATTTTCCTCAATAAATAAATGACCAAATATAATATTTTTGTCTCATTTGTTTAACTGGGTTCTCTTTATCTACTTTTAGCACTTGTGTGAAAATCTGATGATGTTTTAGGTCATTGTGGCAGCGGGGGCATGGTCACGCACCGGTCTGTGGCCAGAGGGCGGAGTCAGGGAAGGTAAGTGGCAGAATCACTACACCTGATGTCAATTAACCTGTGTTTGTGTGTCTTCCCAGTGACCGTGCCTATAAAGAGAGAGAGAGCAGAGGAAGTGGACTCTCTCCTGAACCTGCCAACTTGTGTGTGTGTGAGACTGGGAGAGTATTTGTGTCTGAAAAGAACAAATAAATTGAGTTATGGAACTTTATTCTGGCCTGCCATCTTTCTGTGCTCCTCCCCCTCCTATGAACTGCTACAGTGGTGCTGAAACCCGGGATGGAGCACAGGAAAAGAACAGCCCCATGGAGTCCTCCCCCTTCGCAGACCTGGTCCACGCCCTCGCCACGGCCCAGCAGAGCCAGCACCAGGCGCTAGTCACCCTCCGGAAGGAGCAAGAGCGCCGGTTCGAGGCCCTGGTGCTGGCGCAGCAGGAAGATCGACAGGCGTTCCGGCACCTCCTTGCGTCGGCAGGGTCCACCATCTCCACCGCCGCGGGCCCTTCTTCCCTCACCCTAACTAAGATGGGCCTGCAGGACGACCCCGAGGCCTTCCTCACGCTCTTCGAGCAGGCAGCAGAGGCCTCGGGCTGGCCGGTGGAACAGCACGCCACGTGCCTCCTCCCTCTGCTAACGGGCGAGGCACAGCTGGCCACGCTACAGCTCCCCGCTGACCACCGGCTGGCCTACGCGGACCTTCGCCGGGCCGTCCTCCAGTGGGTGGGGTGCACCCCCGAACAACAGCGACAGTACTTCCGCACTCTGGGTCTGGAGGAAGTTGGCCGGCCGTTCGCGTTTGGCCAGCAGCTCCGGGACGCCTGCTGGCGGTGGTTTAGGGCCAACAACCGCGACGCCGAGGAATCTTCGATCAGGTGGTGCTGGAGCAGTTCATCAGCCGCCTGCCAGAGGGAACCATGGAGTGGGTACAGTGCCACCGCCCGGCGTCACTGGATCAGGCCATCGAGTTGGCGGAGGACCATTTGGCGGCTGTTCCGATGGCAGGACAGCTGACATCCTCTTCTCTCCTCTCCTCTCTCTCTCCCCCTCTCTCCTCCTGTGTCTCATCCTCTCCCCGTTCCCCCACCGCGGAGGTGGGGGCCGGCCCCACCCCAGCTGGCTCGTCGCCCCCGCGGTGCCCTCCTGTTTTTCCTTTCTGTGTCTGCCTCTTCCCCCCTTCAGGTGAGTGAGCCCCAGGGCGCCAGTGCAGAGAGGAAGCCCGGGCTGGTTTGCTGGTGCTGCGGGGAGCCGGGCCACCTCCAACAGCAGTGTTCGGCAATGGAAGTGGGCGCGGTGGTTTGGATCCCTGACACACCAGGAGCTGCCCTCGATCGGGCCGGAGCATATCGCATACCGGTGAGTATCCAAGGGGATACATATCAGGCGTTGGTGTATTCTGGTTGTAATCAGACCTCAATTCACCAAAGCCTGGTGCAAGATGAGGCATTGGGGGGAGCACAGGGGGTGAAGGTGTTGTGTGTGCACGGGGATGTTCACAGCTACCCTTTGGTGTCGGTCCACATTTTTTTCCGAGGGGAAATATTTAGAGTAAAGGCAGCGGTTAATCCTCGCCTCACCCACTCGATAATTTTGGGGACTGATTGGCCGGGATTTGGGGAGTTGATGAGTCATTTAGTGAAGAGTGGGTCCTGCCATAGTTTAGCAGGGAGAGGTCCCGGTGTCGCTTTGGCGGGAGCAGCTGTCACAGAGCTGTCTACGTCATCTCTGCGTCAGAGTGAGGAGCAGCAGGCTCCTCCTCCCTCTCTTGGGGAGTCCCTGGCGGATTTCCCGTTAGAGCAGTCATGAGACGAGACTCTGCGGCATGCGTTTGACCAAGTGAGAGTAATCGATGGTCAAACGCTCCAGCCAAATGCCACCCCGTCCTTCCCCTATTTTTCTATTATGAAAGATAGATTATACTGAGTGATGCAGGACACTCAGACGAAAGAGCAAATCACACAGCTTTTGATTCCAAAAAGCCGCCGGGAATTGGTATTCCAGGCGGCTCATTTTAATCCCATGGCTGGACACTTAGGGCAGGATAAGACACTAGCCCGAATAATGGCCGGGTTCTATTGGCCAGGGATTCACGGCCATGTCCGTAGGTGGTGTACAGTATGCCGCGAATGCCAGTTAATAAATCCAGCGGCCATTCCAAAAGCGCCTTTGCGCCCTCTCCCATTAATCGAGACCCTGTTCGAAAGAATTGGGATGGATCTCGTCGGACCATTAGATCAGTCAGCATGAGGGTACCACTTTATATTAGTTCTGGTGGACTATGCAACGTGATACCCGGAAGCAGTTCCTCTTCGCAATATCTCCGCACGCAGTATTGTTGAAGCACTCTTCCACGTCATCTCCCGAGTTGGAATCCCAAAAGAGATTCTGACTGACCAAGGCACCTCGTTTATATCATGGACACTGAACGAACTGTATGGATTATTAGAGATTAAGCCGATCCGCACCAGTGTGTATCACCCACAAATGGACGGTTTAGTTGAATGGTTCAATCGCACCGTCAAGAATATAATTAAAAAATTCTTAAGTGAGGATGCACGTAATTGGGATAAGTGGCTCGAACCCTTGTTGTTTTCAGTGCGAGAGGTCCCCCAAGCCTCCACGGGGTTCTCCCCGTTCGAATTATTATATGGGCATAAGCCGCGTGGCATTCTAGATGTGCTGCGAGAAAATTGGGAGGAGGGACCTTCACCAAGTAAAAGCGAAATTCAAAACGTTATCAACCTGCATGCAAAACTCCACACACTCACACACCTAACCCAGGAGAATTTGCGGCAGGCCCAGGAACGGCAAACCCGCCTGTATGACAAGTGTACGCGCCTTAGGGAGTTCGCACCGGGAGATAAAGTACTCGGACTGTTGCCCACATCGAGCTCCAAATTGATCGGCAAGTGGCAAGGACCCTTTGAGGTCACATGGCAAGTCAGGGACATCGACTATGAGGTGAGGCGAATGGACAGGGGTGGGGCACTACAGATTTACCACCTCAATCTGCTCAAATTCTGGAATGAGGAGGTCCCCATGGCATTGGTGTCAGTGGTTCCGGAGAAGGCGGAGCTGGGGCCGGAGGTTCAAAAGGGAGCATTGGCATTGCTTACCTCTCCGGTCCCCTGTGGAGACCACCTCTCCCCGACCCAACTCGCGGAGGTCGCCCAGTTGCAGACCGAGTTTTCGGACGTGTTCTCGCCCCTGTCCGGCCGCACCAACCTCATAGAGCACCACATTGAGATGCCCCCGGGGGTGGTAGTGCGCAGCCGCCCTTACCGGCTACCCGAACACAAGAAAAAGGTGGTTCGGGAAGAACTCGAGGCCATGCTCGAAATGGGCATCGTCGAGGAGTCCCACAGTGACTGGAGCAGCCCAGTGGTCTTTGTTCCCAAGGCCGATGGGTCGGTCCGGTTCTGTGTGGACTACAGAAAAGTCAACGCGGTGTCTAAATTCGACGCGTACCCAATACCTCGTATTGATGAGTTGCTCGCTCGGCTAGGCACGGCTCACTTTTACTCGACACTGGATTTGACAAAGGGTTATTGGCAGATCCCCTTGACTCCATTATCCCAAGAAAAAACGGCCTTTTCCACACCGTTTGGCTTACACCAGTTTGTCACACTTCCTTTTGGGCTGTTTGGGGCACCCGCTACGTTTCAGCAGCTGATGGACAGGGTCCTCCGCCCCCATGCCACTTATGCGGCTGCATACCTCGACAATATCATTATTTATAGTAATGACTGGCAGCGGCACTTACAACACCTGAGGGCCATCCTTAGGTCGCTGAGGTGAGCGGGTCTCACAGCCAACCCAAAGAAGTGTGCGATTGGGCGGGTGGAAGTATGGTATCTGGGCTTCCACTTGGGCAACGGGCAGGTGCGTCCCCAAATTAACAAGACAGCAGTGACCAAAAAGGGGGTAAGACAGTTCCTGGGGCTGGCTGGCTACTATCGTAGGTTTATACCTAATTATTCGGACGTCGCCAGCCTGCTGACTGATCCCACTAAAAAGGGGGCACCAGATCCGGTCCAGTGGACGGAGCAATGCCAGTGGGCTTTCTCTGAGGTAAAGGCTGCACTGTGCGGGGGGCCACTGTTACACTCCCCTGACTTTTCTCTCCCTTTTATGTTACAGACGGATGCGTCGGACAGAGGGCTGGGGGCCGTTTTGTCCCAGGAGGTGGAGGGGGAGGACCATCCAGTACTGTACATCAGCAGAAAGCTGTCAGTACACGAGGGGCGCTACAGCACGATCGAAAAAGAGTGCCTCACGATCAAGTGGGCGGTCCTTGCCCTCCATACTATCTGCTGGGACGCCCTTTCACCCTCTGTTCGGACCACGCGCCCCTCCAGTGGCTCCACCGCATGAAGGATGCCAACGCCCGGATCACCCGTTGGTATCTGGCACTCCAACCCTTTAACTTCAAGGTGATCCACAGGCCGGGGGTGCAGATGGTTGTGGCAGACTTTCTCTCCCGTCAAGGGGGGGGGGGGGGGGGGGTCGGCTGCAGGCCGGACGGCTGCCCGGCCTGAGTCGGGCGGTGGGGGTATATGGCAGCGGGGGCGTGGTCAAGCACTGGTCTGTGGCCAGAGGGTGGAGTCAGGGAAGGTAAGTGGCAGAATCACTACACCTGATGTCAATTAACCTGTGTTTGTGTGTCTTCCCAGTGACCGCGCTGTATATAAAGAGAGAGAGAGCAGAGGAAGTGAGCTCTCTCCTGAACTTTCCAACTTGTGTGTGTGAGACTGGGAGAGTATTTGTGTCTGAAAAGAACAAATAAATTGAGTAATGGAACTTTATTCTGGCCTGCCGTCTTTCTGTGCTCCTCCCCCTCCTACGAACTGCTACAGTCATATTTATGCAGAAAATTCTAAAGGGTTCACAAACTTTCAAGCACCACTGTATGTAGCACGTGGTTAAGCCACATTCTTCTCTTTTATAGCATAAACCAGTGTATTTTAATGGGAAAACTCAGTTACAGATATCCCTCCAGTTATAGATCATTATTCCTGCACTAATCTACACAGCAGGTTAAATTTGTATGTTTCTGAACCAAGAACCATTTATCTTATTTTACAACTGGGTTTTTTTCAGCAACTAACCTTGACTTTACAGGAAGCCCATAAAATATTTTTTGTGTGCTGTGTTACATACTGTCACAATTCACTGAAGTATTTGCCCTTTTTTAAGGTCATACACTGCCAAGATATGTAGGTAATAAGATAATGCCAGCATGTACACCAACCAAAAGAAAAAAAAACCCTGCCATGCAGGTCAGGCCAGAGTCATAACACAAGTGTTAATCTGTTGACGATGATACTGCATTTAGCTCATGAGTGTCCCTTCTGTGGAACATCTGTCACTTTTATCATTTAACTTGCCCTGGATTCTGTTTTAATGGCAGCGCCCCAGCTGATTAGCTCACAGCTGTAAGCCAGGAAGGTGTGTGGTTTAATGTGGCGTCTACTCAGGCTGAGCAGGAAAGGACAGGCTTCCTCCTACCTGCCACTGATGCTCTATGCTCCCCAAGCATTGGAATGTTGGAAAGCATTACTCTTGGCACATGATGGGAAAGCATAACCCATGACGTTAGCTGCCACCACGGGACAAGGGGTGGCTTCCTCCATTGATATGCAGAAAACTCCGCCTTCATTAGGAAAATATGAGCAGGGCAGCTGGAACATTTGGATGTAAACAGAGGTAGAATATGAATTGGAGGAGGTGCAGCATTGCATTGCTGTCACAAAATATTATTATGGACCTTTTTCCATTACACACTGTTGCTGTGCCTGAGGCTGCACAATGATCTGTGATGAGATAGTTAACAAAATTAAAAATACTGAAGCAAACAACAAATGCTGTTTGAAATCTAAAGCATGTAGGAGCTGTTGTTAAAACCTTCCTGCTTGTCCTCCATTGCATATATAATATACTTTGTATTGTAATACAGTTCCTTGTGATTCAGAGAAATTGTGTCTCAAAGGTGCTTGATTAACTTGATGATGTATTCAGGATTATACACTCATTGAACACTTTATTAGGAGCGCGTATACACCTACACTTTAATGCAATTATCTAATCAGCCAATTGTGTGGGAGCATTGCAATGCATAAAATCATGCAGATATGGGTAATGTTCACATCAACCATCACAATGTGGGGGAAAAAAATGATCTCAGTGATTTTGACTGTGGCATGATTATTGGTGCCAGAACAGCTTGTTTGAATATTTCTAAAACTGATGATCTCTTGGAATTTTCACACACAAAAGCCTCTACAGTTTACTTGGAATAGTGCATTAAAGAAAAAAACATCCGGTGCATGGCAGGTCTGTGGATAGAAACAACGGAGGTCAATGGAGAATGGCCAGACTGGTTCGAGCTGACAGAAAGACTAACTCAGTAACTCAGATAATTAGTCTGTACAATTGTGGTGAGCAGAAAAGCATCTCAGAATGCATAACGGTGGATGGGCTACAACATGTTGAACCTTGAGGCAGATGGACTACAACAGAAGCAGACCACACCGGGTTCCACATCTGTCAGCCAAGAACGGAAAGCTGAAGCTGCAGTGACTACAGAATCTCAAAGGAATGTTTCTAAAGTCTTGTGGAATCCAGGCTATGAAGAATTAAGGCCATTCTGAGCACAATGGGAAGCCCTATATAGCATTGTGATAGTTCAATTCAATTTTATTTGTATTATGCTTTTAACAATGGACATTGTCACAGCAATCAAGTTTACAGAAATATAATAAATTCCCGATTTAAATTTTACATATATGAATTTATAAACTTATCCTGAATGATCAAAACAGACATGGTGGTGGGAAGGAAAAATGAGGTAAAAACAACACTGAATAGTTCACAAATTTTCATTTCCACTCAGTCTTCCATAACGGAAAATGTACGGATACTGTATATTCCCACCTCTATTTAATGGAATGCTACGGAGTGCCAACCATGTAAGACCGGATATGATTCACAAGGCGGCAAGTTCATCGTTGTGAAAAGCCCAAACTGAGTCATTAGCTAATTAGCAACATGGCACGAGTCAAACTGCATCACATTTTCATTTGAGAGAGTTGTTTTCACATTTCACAATGTTGAACATTTTGTTTTGTTCAAACAGAGGCTATTTATAACATTTTTGCTTATATAGTGGGACCACTGTATGACTTGCTTAAGCATACAAGCATTGCCCCTCGAACTACACACCCAGAATGCAATGCGCCATGATGTAGTTGCTCTTTCACTATAGACAGCATTAACCATACACACACTTGCTTTCATTTATTTTAACCCCTATTAGTTTGTTTTGTGTTTGTTTTTATTTTCCATGCCAATGCACGTTGTTTTCTTCACTTCTACTGTCATGTTTTCATGCCTGGTGTTTTTTGTTGCTTTGGCTCTCCTGTATATATAAAAGGTTTCTGCACTTGCATCTGTCTCTGCGACTCAACCATGATAAAAATATTAAGTGGAAATATCAGAATCCTGAGATCTAGAGAGAGAAAGAGAGACCACATTCACATAGATTTTATTTCAGTATATCATTTTATTTTATTATTAGTTACTATTGTTTGGTCATACTGTGTGTAATTTATAAATGAAACTTTATCATAAGTATGTATGCACAGTGGTGCTTGAAAGTTTGTGAACCCTTTAGAATTTTCTATATTTCTGCATAAATATGACCTAAAACAACATCAGATTTTCACACAAGTCCTAAAAGTAGATAAAGAGAACCCAGTTAAACAAATGAGACAAAAATATTATACTTGGTCATTTATTTATTGAGGGGAAAATGATCCAATATGACTGTAGGGCTTTGAGCGGGTAGGTGGAGCACAGAAGTATGGTAGGCCAGAACTGATTTCCAAAAAACTCTTTATGTGCAGCTTTTCAGCATTACAATCTCCCAGTCACACAGACACGCACACACACATCAGTCATCTGGTTGGGGAGAGAGCATCCTTCCTCTGCTCTCTCTCTCCTGGAGAGCCGCTGGAACGTAGTGGGTGCCCCAAACAGCCCAAAAGGAAGTGTGACAAATTGGTGTAAGCCATACGGTGTGGAAAAGGCTGTTTTTTCTCGGGATAGTGGAGTCAAGGAGATCTGCCAATAACCCTTTGTCAAATCCAGTGTCGAATAAAAGCGAGCCGTGCCTAGTCGATCCAGCAACTCGTCAATACGAGGCATTGGGTACACATCGAATTTAGACACCACGTTGACTTTTCTATAGTCCATACAGAACCGGACCGACCCGTCGGCCTTGGGAACCAAGACCACTGGGCTGCTCCAGTCACTGTGGGACTCCTCGACGATGCCCATTTCGAGCATGGCCTCGAGTTCTTCCCGAACCACCTTTTTCTTGTGTTCGGGCAGCCTGTAAGGGTGGCTGTGCACTACCACCCACGGGGGCGTCTCTATGTGGTGCTCTATGAGGCGGGTGCGGCCAGGCAGGGGCGAGAACACGTCTGAAAATTTGGTCTGCAACTGGGCAACCTCTGTGAGTTGGGTCGGGGAGAGGTGGTCTCCACAGGAGACTGGAGAGGTAAGCGATGTCAGTGTTCCCTTTTGAAACTCTGACCTCAGTTCTGCCTTCTCCAGAACCAATGACACCAACACGATGGGGACCTCCTCGTTCCAGAGTTTGAGCAGATTGAGGTGGTAAATCTGTAGCGCTCCACCCCTGTCCGTTCGCCTCACCTCATAGTCAATGTCCCCGACTTGCCATGTGACCTCAAAGGGTCCTTGCCACTTGGCATCAATTTGGAGCGCGACGTGGGCAACAGTACAAGTACTTTATCTCCCGGTGCGAACTCCCTAAGGCACTTACCCCTGTCATACAGGCGGATTTGCCGTTCTTGGGCCTGCTGCAAATTCTCCTGGGTTAGGTGTGTGAGTGTGTGGAGTTTTGCGCGCAGGTCGATAACGTATTGAATTTCATTTTTGCTTGGTGAAGGTCCCTCCTCCCAATTTTCCCGCAGTACATCTAGGATGCTGCGTGACTTACGCCCATATAATAATTCGAATGGGGAGAACCCCGTGGAGGCTTGTGGGACCTCTCGCACTGCGAATAACAGGGGTTTGAGCCATTTATCCCAATTGCGTGCGGCCTCACGTACAAACTTTTGAATTATATTCTTGAGGGTGCGATTGAACCATTCGACTAAACCATCCGTTTGTGGGTGATAAACGCTGGTGTGGTTTGGTTTAATTCCCAGTAACCCATACAGTTCGCGCAGTGTGCGTGACATAAACGAAGTGCCTTGATCAGTCAGAATCTCTTTGGGGATTCTGACTCGGGAGATAACGTGGAAGAGTGCTTCTGCAATACTATGTGCTGAGATATTGCGAAGAGGCACTGCTTCCGGGTATCGCGTTGCATAGTCCACCAGAACTAAAATAAAGCGATACCCTTGTGTTGACCGATCTAATGGCCCAACGAGATCCATCCCAATTCTTTCGAATGGGGTCTCGATTAATGGTAGAGGGCGCAAAGGCGCTTTTGGAATGGCCGCTGGATTTACTAACTGGCATTCACGGCACGCTGTAAACCACCTACGGACATCGCCGTGAATCCCTGGCCAATAGAACCAGGCCATTATTCGGGCTAGTGTCTTATTCTGCCCTAAGTATCCAGCCATGGGATTAAAGTGAGCCGCCTGGAATACCAATTCCCGGCGGCTCTTTGGGATCAAAAGTTGTGTTATCGGCTCCTTAGTCTGAGTGTCCTGTGTCACTCGGTATAACCTATCCTTCATAATGGAAAAATAGGGGAAGGACGGGGTGGCATTTGGCTGGAGCGTTTGACCATCGATTACTCTCACTTGGTCAAACGCATGCCACAGAGTCTCGTCTCGCAACTGCTCTAACGGGAAATCTGTGAGGAATTCCCCGAGAGAGGGAGGAGGAGCCTGCTGCTCCTTACTCTGATGCAGAGATGACGTAGACAGCTCTGTGACAGCTGCTCCCGCCAATGCCACACCGGGACCTCCCCCTGCTGAACTACGGTAGGACCCACTCTTCACTAAATGAGTCATTAACTCCTGAAATCCCAGCCAATCAGTCCCCAAAATTATCGAGTGGGTAAGGCGAGGATTAACCGCTGCCTTTACACTAAATTTTTCCCCTCGAAATAGAATGTGGACCGACACTAAAGGGTAGTTGTGAACATCCCCGTGCACACACAACACCTTCACCAATTGTGCTCCCCCCAATGCTTCGTCTTGCACCAGGTGTAGGTGGAATTGGGATTAATTAAATTATAAATTATGTAATAATTGATAATTGAATTAATCAATTTACAATTAAAGATCAGTCTCATAAAATCTTAAATTATTAATCTTAATATTCACCGTGAATGGTTACATTCAAGATTAATGGTAGCTCTGCATTAGATGGGAAACCCAGTTGTATACAAAAGCTAAATTTGAAGGAAAAAGGAGTTCTAAATAGTTGACCTTGTGAATAAACAACAGGAACAAGTAAAATGTAATTCAATTTGATTAGCTTTTATTTGTCTACTACTCACTAATAATAATCTCACAAAATACATTCAATGTCGGGCAAAGGTAATAACAAGACAAAAAATTGGAACAATTACACCTGGACCATAGATTTGGGGCAAGAGAGAGGGGGAGAGAGAGAGAAAGAGATAGGAAAAGAGAATCCCGTGTGTGTGTGTGTGTGTGTGTGTGTATAGGGAAAGCCGATGCATGCGTGTGTGTGTGTGTGTGTGTGTGTGTGACTAGGGAAAGCCGATGCGTGCGTGTGTGTAGGTGTGTGTGTGTGTGTGTGTATCTGTGGGCAGATGCTAATGACTAGCCACTCTAGCAATGCTTAAGCAAAATGGCGGTCAATGCCTAGGTGTCGTAAACTAGGTGACGTATCACAGGTAACTCAATGAGGGAAGTACCAAAATGGCGTCGGGGAATATGGCGCCTGCAGGCCTAGTCGAGAACACAAGCCTACCAGCTAGCGTATCACCCTGAGGTAGCTAGCAATGAGTTGCTAATGAGAATCTGGCCACGTTACAGCTGGATCCAAACACTGTACTTAACAACAATTTCCAACAGACTATCTAGGCATTGACCTCAACGCGAGGGAGAGAGAGAGAGAGAGAGAGAGAGAGAGAGAGTGTGTAATAGGTGTTGGATGGAGAGAACTAGGCCTTGTAGCGGTCCAGCCTCGGAGCTTAAAATAACAAACTTGTCGCTGCGCTGCTAATCAGATAGGGAAGCTAGCAATGGAGTTAAGGAAAGACATCATGCAAGATACCCTGTCTAACAAGTTCAAAGAAAAAAAACAGAACCAAAACAAACAATAAAAAAAACAGAAACACCTTCCGTGTCTGAGCGGGTATGCTAAACAGCTCAAAGCTTAAACATGACCCTAACAACCATCTGAATAAGCTACAAATTATTAAAATTTGCCCAAGTGCCTACTCAATGCGATGGAAGTTCGTTCTCCAATGTCCGCGCTGAGGGTCGCGGCCCGAGGAGAGGAGGTTAGCGGCGAGTTGCGTCCAACTGTGGCTAAACAAAGCAGGGAGATGGAGGCCTAGCTGGTCCACGGTGCTTTGGGAGAAACCTCCGGTGATGCGTCGACGAGAAAAAGGCTGAGAGGAGCGAAGCTGTCCGCAAATGCCTCTTAGCGTGGAAAACTGTAGTTAAACTTTGCAAAGGTTTAGAATCAAAACCACTATATCACTGAAACCTAGCGGGTCATTCAAAAGTTCGGCCGAAACTAATTTGAACAGGCTGTTCTCAGACAATAGCGGTTAGTCTCACACTGTAGCTTGCGTGCCTACAGTCCGTCCGACCACTCCAGTAGTCAGAACATGAGAGAGCGAATTGAGGCGCTCTCGATACAGTTAAAGCAGTTCCACCTTAAGTCACATCCGGGTGGAGCGCGCAAGGAATTGTGGGATCGTTATGGGGCGCTGGCAACTTACCAACATTCCCCCCTTGGCCATAGGTGCTGAAAGGAGTGATACCCTATGGGCACATGGTGTTTAGTCCGCGACCCACGGTCCCTAGTAATCCACAATGAGGTAGTTCCACAATGAGGTACTTCCACAATGAGGTACTTCCAAGGGGCCTTTCTGTGAGAAGTCTTTCAGACACAGTTCAACAGTTCAATACATTTCATACAGTCCATAAGATGCATAGGCACTTGGGCATGAAAGCATAGGCACTTGGGCATGAAAGCATAGGCACTTAGACATGAACACAATTACACTATGGCTACTTAACTACCTTCAACATTTCACACAGCAAACAAAGAAATAATCAAAACTCCATAAAAGAAAATGGAAGAGAGGGGTTAGTTAGCGTGTTAGCAAGTCTACTCTTCAAGAAAGTTAGTGGAGGCCTTCGGAGCCTTAGGCCTGATGGAGAATCGGACAATGCCATGATCTAATTTCTCAGGTGCGTAGATCGTTTTGTCCAGTTTGCGGTGTAGTGTCAGTATGTACCTATGTAGAGTGATGGCTATGAAGACTGTGATAACCCAACCGCTAGCTAGAAATCCCAGCGCAATTCGGCTCATTAAATATCCTTGATCGGACGAGGGGTTTGCGTGGTAATTCAAGAAAGTGGTAGCGATGCCAGTGGGCTTAAGATTGAATTGCACGGTTTTGGTCCCTTCCAGCAGTAGTTGTGCTTGGAGGGTGGAGTTTATCTCAAGTTTGTGACCTGGGAAGGCATCGGGCATTTCTATCTCGGTCTCATACTGGTCAGCTCTAAGGTGATGGAGGGTGATGTCACCCACGTGAACAGTGGCTCCTAGTGGGACACTTAGGAGAGAGGTTTCGTTAGGGATCTTCATTCTAGTGGCAGTGTTATGTTGATCATATGATATCAGAATCTCAGTTTGGGGAGTGTTGATTAGCCACCGATTACCAGCTCTTTCTACTCTAGTTCCTATTCCTTCATCTTTAATGGACAATTTGCCTGCACACTTCTGATCGGGGACTTTGTCAATCCACAGAGACGGTCTGTGGTGTCTCGGATAAAGGGATTGCTGGGGCAGACCCAGTGGATATCTTTGGTAGAGGTGCACATGTCTAAGTTAGGGATGAGGTAGATAGAGGGGTTGTCATCGTGATAGGCTATGGTGGGAGGTGTCTGCAAACGTACATGTACGTCATTGTTCCAGAAACCTACATTAAGGACAGATTTGATTCTGTATATGTTTTGCTGTTCAATAACGGGGAGATTGAGGATGAAGCCTATTTCTAGGTTTTGAGGGTTCACAAAAATGGGAATAGCACTGCCAAGACTATAAGCCAGATGAATCTGTGATGAGTAAACGTTAGTCGTGGTAGTAGATCGGAGTATGCTGTCAACCATGCTGAGGGGTATCAAATATGGTGGGATTTTACCTCCACCCAGGGTGCTGAGAGAGCTACTTACTTCTCTCATCAGGTCCTGCATTAGGTCTCGGATTACTCGGATGTACTTGACTTTGCTTCTCATGATTGTCGCTAGCCTGTCTACGGCATGTACTGTGTTCTTGATTAATGTAGAATGCATGTTAACGGTTAGTATGGTTCCCTGCAGGGTTTTGCCTAGGCCCTGCAGCTCCTCCTGTTGAGTTAGTAGTCTACCCTGGATTTCTGGCATTTCTTCCTTAAGAATGTTCATTTCTCGTTTGACCGCGGTCAGGCTAACGGTGTTAACGGCAGAGAGGCCCATTGAGAACAGAGAGCCGATGGCGGATGCAGCAGTAAGTAGTCCTCCGAGGAACCGTTTAGGGCGTGTTTTGCCGCTGAGTTCCTCCTCAGTGACTATGAACTTCTGTAACTGTTCGAGCATGTGAACTGTGGTACGCTTGGCGTGTTCGATGTAGGACCCAATCTCGGAGTCAGGCCCGGTTTCGAGGTTTGTTTGTGTGGGTGACCTAAAATGCTTATGGTACACGTCCCAAGGATCGAGGCGGGTGTACACGTGCTGGGTGTGGACGTGGCAATTGGTAAGAAGCAGTCCTGGGGCATCTTGGAGAACGATGCCGCTCGGCGGACCTGGTTCCACTATGTTACCGGCCAGTGTGGTCTGCAGGACTAGGAAGATGCTGAAGATTCAGAGAGGGGCCATTCTGCAACATACAGGAGTTTGTTATTCTGATTTGAGTGGTAACAGGGGTGGTTACTTATAGATGCACGCTTATGGATTGAGGCATGCAACTAAGTTGGGCAGGCTATAACTTATTGTTTGTCCACCCCCTATGGAGTGTGGACTGCTCAAAGAGCTTTATTTGGTTGCTATGGACCCATCTATACGAAGGCGCCTGGCTGGGCTTCGAAGTTTTGATGCGGTAGGCGATGGGGGACAGTTTACCGATGATTTCGAAAGGACCGGACCAATGGGGTAAGAATTTTCTGGCTACTCCTACCGGTTTGGTGAAATTGAAGTATAGGACTCTGTCGCCTACTTCGTACTCATGGTGTGTCGCCTTTCTGTCGTAGTAAGCTTTCTGGCCTTTCGCACTCTTTTCGAGATGTTCCTGGGCCCACGCAAACGTGGCCTGCAAGTGGCGTTGCAAGTCGGTGACGTACTGGTGTGCGGTGTACGCAGTGGCAACGCTTAGGTCCTCTGGTCGGTAGAGGAGGTGTAAGGGAAGAACCATTTCACGGCCAGTCATCATTTCGAACGGAGTGACTCCGGTGGTGCGGTGAGGAGTGGACCTAATGGCCATCAGCACCAGAGGGAGTTTGATGTCCCAATCTTTGCCATGGTGGCTGACATACTTGCGAAGCATGCTCACGATGGTTTGGTTGGCGCGTTTGACCTGACCGGAAGACTGAGGATGATACGCGATGTGGAATTTTGCCTCGACTCCGAGCATCTCCCACAACACTCTCATGACCTCTGCGGTGAAATGAGTACCTCGGTCGGAATCAATGGATAGGGGCAAGCCCCAACAGCTGAACAAATGGTTCATAAGAAGGAGAGCGGTGGTCTCTGTGGTTTCATTCGGGGCGGGCAAGCATTCCACCCACTTCGTGAACGCGCAAGTGACGGTCAGGAGGTACTTATTACCTCGAGCCGATTTCGGCACCGGTCCGACCCAGTCTATCTGGAGATTAGACCAGGGGAATGAGATGCCTTTGTTTTGCAGTGGGGCGCGGTTCAACGGTTGGGCTGGTTGGAATTGGCAGCAAATCAAGCACCCTTTGACATACTCGGTAACGTCCTGAATCATGAAGGGCCAATAGACAATCTTTTGGAGTGTCTGGTAGGTCACCTGAGTGTTCCTATGGCCCCCGCACGGGCTGTTGTGAGCGTACTGCAACATGACCCCCCTTTGATCTGTGGACACGACCCACCAGGGAGGTCCCTGGTTGCGTGGTGTGTACAGCAGGAGTCCTTTCTCAAGTTTTAAGCCGTTTTTGAGATTGTGAAGGTGATTTAAGTCTCGGGACTGTTGCAACTCTTGTGGGGAAATTGGGAATGCCACAGGGTCCGCAAGGAACTTACGGATTTGGTGGATCACGGGATCCCTTTCCTGCATAGACACCAGGTCGGCGTCCTGGGGCAGTCGGCTGAGTTGCACTGTTCCTGCTTGGGGTACTGCGTCAGTTTGACCTGCTCTAGCCTGTCAGCGAGTAATCGCAGTTACGTTATGGCGTGGCATTTTCTGCGTGCTAGAGGCTGCAGCGATATTGAAGCGCGAGGGGGTGTAGTGGGGAGTAAAGTAAAAACTCCCAGCGCCACGAGATGGCGATCGCGCGGCTTTCACACGAGTTGAGCTTGGGTGCGGTGTCTGATCTACCGTTCTAAGCTCAGGTTCTTCCTCCTCCAGAGCGGAACTCTGTTCTTGGGAGGGTTTGGCCGATTCCTCATCTGAGCGATGTGCTTGCGTCACTTCTTCTCTGAGGCATTCTATTTCGCGCTTTAGTTCATCTTGTGTGGCTCTCATGCCCACGAGGCTACTCTCCGCGCTTTCTGCTCTCCTTTGAGCTTCGGCCAGTTGTCGTTTTAGTGTTCTTTTCTCTTGTTCGAGGGTCATACACACATGTTCCATTTCCTTATAGTAGATCATGAACAATTTGGGTAGCCCTTCTGGGAGAGTCATAGTACGCTCCTTAAGCTCCCTAACGGCTATGTGTATTTCATCAAAGCGAGCCTTTTGGTCCAGATCACAGAAGTAATTTCTCCTATCCTCCGGGACTTGGCCTAAATCGCCTACAACGTCGAAAAGAGAGAGGAGGGGCCCTTCTGACTCACTTGATGGGGAATGCGACATTTTGTTCGAAATGTATTAATTAACTCAAAGGAAATTAATACTAGGTGTTGATTAGGTTAGAATTTAATTTAATCCAAGTTGCTAAATAATTGATTTGTGGTTTCTTAGCTACTTTGTTTTTCACTAATGTTTCACTTGTATTAATTAGCTCAATTAATAATATTAGTTAACAATAATGATTATTATTAATAATATTAATTAAGTACTTGGATTAGATATCACTCTAATGTACTAATCAATTAAACCGGTTTATCAGCTAACTGTGGTTGACAGCTGAATTTCAGTTCTGTGATTAACACACTGTTAATGATTCACCATTAAAGTCACCTGTGTTATACCTTGGCAGTTGTCTTTGGGTATACAGCAGTTTACAAGTTATTGTTGAGAAATTCACAAGGTCATTAAACTAGTCCTCACACGAAGGCACCAATTTAAATGTAGGTGGAATTGGGATTAATTAAATTATAAATTGTGTAATAATTGATAATTGAATTAATCAATTTACAATTAAAGATCAGTCTCATAAAATCTTAAATTATTAATCTTAATATTCACCGTGAATGGTTACATTCAAGATTAATGGTAGCTCTTCATTAGATGGGAAACCCAGTTGTATACAAAAGCTAAATTTGAAGGAAAAAGGAGTTCTAAATAGTTGACCTTGTGAATAAACAACAGGAACAAGTAAAATGTAATTCAATTTGATTAGCTTTTATTTGTCTACTACTCACTAATAATAATCTCACAAAATACATTCAATGTCGGGCAAAGGTAATAACAAGACAAAACAATGGGACAATTACACCTGGACCATAGATTTGGGGCAAGAGAGAGGGGGAGAGAGAGAGAAAGAGATAGGAAAAGAGAATCCCTTGTGTGTGTGTGTGTGTGTGTGTGTGTGTGTGTGTGTGTGTGTGTGTGTGTGTGTGTGTGTGTCTAGGGAAAGCCGATGCGTGTGTGTGTGTGTGTGTGTGTGTGTGTGTGTGTGTGTGTGTGTGTGAGACTAGGGAAAGCCGATGCGTGCGTGTGTGTAGGTGTGTGTGTGTGTGTGTGTGTGTATCTGTGGGCAGATGCTAACGACTAGCCACTCTAGCAATGCTTAAGCAAAATGGCGGTCAATGCCTAGGTGTCGTAAACTAGGTGACATATCACAGGTAACTCAATGAGGGAAGTACCAAAATGGCGTCGGGGAATATGGCGCCTGCAGGCCTAGTCGAGAACACAAGCCTACCAGCTAGCGTATCACCCTGAGGTAGCTAGCAATGAGTTGCTAATGAGAATCTGGCCACGTTACAGCTGGATCCAAACACTGTACTTAACAACAATTTCCAACAGACTATCTAGGCATTGACCTCAACGCGAGGGAGAGAGAGAGAGAGAGAGAGTGTGTAATAGGTGTTGGATGGAGAGAACTAAGCCTTGTAGCGGTCCAGCCTCGGAGCTTAAAATAACAAACTTGTCGCTGCGCTGCTAATCAGATAGGGAAGCTAGCAATGGAGTTAAGGAAAGACATCATGCAAGATACCCTGTCTAACAAGTTCAAAGAAAAAAAACAGAACCAAAACAAACAATAAAAAAAACAGAAACACCTTCCGTGTCTGAGCGGGTATGCTAAACAGCTCAAAGCTTAAACATGACCCTAACAACCATCTGAATAAGCTACAAATTATTAAAATTTGCCCAAGTGCCTACTCAATGCGATGGAAGTTCGTTCTCCGATGTCCGCGCTGAGGGTCGCGGCCCGAGGGGAGGAGGTTAGCGGCGAGTTGCGTCCAACCGCGGCTAAACGAAGCAGGGAGATGGAGGCCTAGCTGGTCCACGGTGCTTCGGGAGAAACCTCCGGTGATGTGTTGACGAGAAAAAGGCTGAGAGGAGCGAAGCTGTCCGCAAATGCCTCTTAGCGCGGAAAACTGTAGTTAAACTTTGCAAAGGTTTAGAATCAAAACCACTATATCACTGAAACCTAGCGGGTCGTTCAAAAGTTCGGCCGAAACTAATTTGAACAGGCTGTTCTCAGACAATAGTGGTTAGTCTCACACTGTAGCTTGCGTGCCTACAGTCCGTCCGACCACTCCAGTAGTCAGAACATGAGAGAGCGAATCGAGGCGCTCTCGATACAGTTAAAGCAGTTCCACCTTACGTCACATCCGGGTGGAGCGCGCAAGGAATTGTGGGATCGTTATGGGGCGCTGGCAACTTACCAACACCAGGCTTTGGTGGATTGAGGTCTGATTACAACCAGAGTCCACCAAAGCCTTATACATATCCCCTTGGATACTCACCGGTATGTGATACGCTCCGGCCCGATCAAGGGCGGTTCCTGGCGCATTGGGGATCCGGACCACCACGCCCACCTTCATTGCCGAGCACTGATGCTGGAGGTGCCCCGGCTCCCCGCAGCGTCAGCAAACCAGCCTGGGCTCTGTCTCTGCCCCGGCGCTCTGGGGCTCACTCACCTGAGGGGGGGGAGAGACAGACACGGAAGCAGGAAACGGGAGGGCACCGTGGGTGCAGCTGGCCGGCTGGGGTGGAGCCGGCCCCCACCTCTGCAGTGGGGGAACAGGGCGAGGACGAGACACAGAAGGGGAGGGAGAGAGAGAGAGAGAGAGAGAGAGAGAGAGAGAGGAGAAGAGGAGATCTGCGATCCTGCTGTTGGAACAGCTGCCAGATGATCTTCTGCCAACTCGATGGCCTGATCCAGCGATGCCGGGCGGTGGCATTGGACCCACTCTGCGGTCCCTTTGGGAAGTCGGGTGATGAACTGCTCCAGTACTACCAGATCGACGATTCCCTCGGCGTCGCGGTTGTCAGCCCTCAGCCACCACCGGCAGGCGTCCCGGAGTTGCTGGCCAAACGCGAACGGCCGGCCGACCTCCTCTAGGCATAGAGCACGGAAACACTGGCGTTGTTGGTCTGGGGTGTGCCCCACATGCTGGAGGATGGCCCAGCGCAGGTCTGCGTGGACCAGCCGGCTGTCGGCGGGGAGCTGTAGCGTGGTCAGCTGTGCCTTGCCCGTTAGCAGGGGGAGGAAGCGCTCTGTGCTCTGTTCCACCGGCCAGCCCCAGGCCTCTGCTGCTTGCTCGAAGAGCGCTAGGAAGGCCTCGGGATCATCGTGCGGGCCCATCTTCGTTAGGGTGAGGTGGGGAGGGCCCGTGGCGGTGGAGGTGGTGGACCCCGCCGACGCGAAGAGGTGCCGGAACGCCTGACAACCTTCCTGTTGCGCCAGCACCAGGGCCTCAAACCTTTGCACTTGCTCCTTTCAGAGGGCGACCAGCACCTGGTGCTTGCTCTGTTGGGCTGTGGCGAGGGCGTGGATCAGGTCCGCGAAGGGGGAGGACTCCATGGGGCTGTTCTCCTCTGTGCTCCTTCCTGGGTTTCGGCACCACTGTAGGACTTTGAGCGGGTGGGTGGAGCACAGAAGTACGGCAGGCCAGAACTGAGTTCCAAAAAACTCTTTATTTGCAGCTTTTCAGCATTACAATCTCCCAGTCACACAGACATGCACACACACATCAGTCATCTGGTTGGGGAGAGAGCTTCCTTCCTCCGCTCTCTCTCTCCTTATATAGGGCGTGGTCACTGGGGAAGACACACAAACACAGGTTAATTGACATCAGGTGCAGTGATTCTGCCACTTACCTTCCCTGACTCCGCCCTCCGGTCACAGACCGACGCTTGACCACGCCCCCGCTGCCACAATGACATATCTGTGAGTGGCAAAAGTATGTGAACCTCTAGGATTAGCAGTTAATTTGAAGGTGAAATTAGAGTCAGGTGTTTGCAATCAATGGGATGACAATCAGGTGTGAGTGGGCACCCTGTTTTATTTAAAGAACAGGGATCTATCAAAGTCTGATCTTTACAACATGTTTGTGGAAGTGTATTATGATATGAACAAAGGAGATTTCTGAGGCCCTCAGAAAAAGCTTTATTGATGCTCATCAGGCTGGAAAAGGTTACAAAACCATCTCGAAAGAGTTTGGACTCCACCAATCCACAGTCAGACAGATTGTGTACAAATGGAGGAAATTCAAGACCATTGTTACCCTCCCCAGTAGTGGTTGACCAACAAAGATCACTCCAAGAGCAAGGCGTGTAATAGTCTGTGAGGTCACAAAGGACCCCAGGGTAACTTCTAAGCAACTGAAGGCCTCTCTCACATTGGCTCATGTTAATGTTCATGATTCCACCAGCAGGAGGACACTGAACAACAATGGTGTGCATGTCAAGGTTGCAAGGAGAAAGCCATTGCTCTCCAAAAAGAACATTACTGCTCATCTGCAGTTTGCTAAAGATCACACGGACAAGCCAGAAGGCTATTGAAAATGTTTTGTGGACGGATGAGACCAAAATAGAACTTTTTGGTTTAAATGAGAAGTGTTATGTTTGGAGAAAGGAAAACGCTGCATTCCAGCACAAGACCCTTATCCCATCTGTGAAACCTAGTGGTGGTAGTATCATGGTGTAACATTTCCTGATGTGGGTGGAGCACAGAAGCACGGCAGGTGAGAGTTGATATTTGTACAATATCTTTTATTCGGGCTTTTCAGCTTGCTTGCTTGTTTACTTCCATTCATTCATTCATTCATTCATTACTCACTCACTCACTCACTCACTCACTCACTCACTCACTCACTCACTCACACACACACACATGCATTGTGGTTGGGGAGAGAGCTCCCTTTCTCTGCTCTCTCTCTCCTTTTATGCTTTGTCCCTGTAACAAACAGAGACACACACACGTTAATTGACAGCAGGTGGAAAGACTTAGCCACTTACCTTCCCCGACCCCGCCCTCCATTCACAGACTGCTGCTTGGCCACGCCCCCGCTGCCACATACCCCCACTGCCCGACTCAGGCCGGGGAGCCATCCGGCCTGAAACTGACTCCCCCCCCCCCGACGGGACAGGAAGTCTGCCACCACCATCTGCGCCCCCGGCCTGTGGATCACCTCGAACTTAAATGGCTGGAGGGCGAAATACCAACAGGTGATCCACGCATTGGCATCCTTCATGCGGTGGAGCCACTGGACGGGCGTGTGGTCCGAACAGAGAGTGAAAGGGTGCCCCAGCAGGTAGTATCGGAGGGCGAGGACCGCCCACTTGATGGTGAGACACTTCTTCTCGATTGTGCTGTACCTGCTTTCATGCTTCAAGAGTTTCCGGCTGATGTACAGCATGGGGCACTCCTCGCCCTCTACCTCCTGGGACAAAACGGCCCCCAGCCCTCTGTCCGATGCATCAGTCTACAAAATAAAGGGGAGAGAGAAGTCAGGGGAGTGTAAGAGTGGCCCCCCACACAGTGCAGCTTTTACCTCAGAGAAGGCCTGTTGGCACTGCTCTGTCCACTGGACCAGATCTGGAGCCCCTTTTTTAGTGAGATTGGTTAGCGAGCTGGTGACGTCCGAATAATTAGGTAGAAACCTATGATAATAGCCAGCCAGCCCCAAGAGCTGTCTCACCTCCTTTTTGGTCTTGGGCCTCGGGCAGGCCGCAATTGCTGCGGTCTTGTTAATTTGGGGACGCACCTGCCCATGACCCAAGTGGAACCCCAGATACCGTACTTCCACCCGCCCAATCGCACACTTTTTTGGGTTAGCTTTGAGGCCTGCTTGCCTCAGCAACTTTAGAACAGCCCTCAGGTGTTCCAAGTGCCGCAGCCAATCATTACTGTAGATCACAATGTCGTCTAGATAGGCAGCTGCGTAGGCAGCATGAGGGTGGAGGACCCTGTCCATAAGCCGCTGGAACATAGTGGGCACCCCAAACAACCCAAAAGGGAGCGTGACAAATTGGTGTAATCCAAACGGTGTGGAAAAGGCCGTTTTCTCTCGGGATAGAGGAGTCAAGGGAATCTGCCAATATCCCTTTGTTAGATCCAGTGTCGAATAAAAGAGAGCAGTGCCTAACTGATCAAGCAACTCTTCAATGCAAGGCATTGAGTATGCGTCAAATTTAGACACCGCGTTGACCTTTCTATAGTCCACACAGAACCGGACCGACCCGTCGGTCTTGGGAACCAGGACCACTGGGCTGATCCAGTCACTGTGGGACTCCTCGACTATGCCCATTTCGAGCATGGCCTTGAGTTCATCCCGAACTATCTTTTTCTTGTGTTCGGGCAAGCGGTTAGGGCGGCTATGCACTACCACCCCCGGGGTCGTTTCAATGTGGTGTTCTATGAGGTGGGTACGACCAGGAAGGGGAGAGAACACGTTGGAAAATTCCTTCTGCAACTTGGCTACCTCCGTGAGTTGGGCCGGTGAGAGATGGTCTCCACAAGGGACCGGAGTGGTCCGAGATGTTATCCTTTTTACCTCCGGCCCCAGCTCTGCCTTCTCTGGGACTACCAACGCCAATGCCATGGGGACCCCATCATTCCAGCATTTTAAAAGGTTGAGGTGGTAGATTTGCAGTGCCTCACCCCTATCTGTTCGCGTCACCTCATAGTCGACGTCCCTGACTCGCCGTGTGACCTCAAAGGGCCCTTGCCACTTGGCAACTAATTTAGAACTCAACGTGGGCAATAATACGAGCACTTTGTCTCCCGGCGTGAACTCTCTAAGGCGCATGCCCCATCATACAGCCAGCTTTGACGTTCTTGTGCCTGCCATAAATTCTCCTGGGTTAGGTGCATGAGGGTGTGGAGTTTTGTGCACAGTTCAAGAACATACTGGATTTCATTTTTACTCAATGAAGGTCCCTCCTCCCAATTTTCCCGGAGCACTTCCAGAATGCCACGCGGCTTACGGCCATATAATAATTCGAAGGGAGAAAACCCTGTGGAGGCTTGCGGGACCTCTCGTACTGCGAACAACAGGGGCTCAAGCCACTTATCCCAATTACGCACATCTTCACTTACGAATTTACGGATTATGTTTTTGAGTGTCTGGTTAAATTGCTCTACTAAGCCATCTGTTTGTGGGTGATAGACACTGGTGCGGTTAGACTTAATCTCCAGTAACCCATACAGCTCACGCAGTGTGCGTGACATAAATGAAGTGCCTTGGTCTGTCAGGATTTCTTTCGGAATCCTGACCCGGGAGATAAAGCGGAGCGCTTATGCAATATTGCGTGCTGAGATATTGTGGAGAGGCACTGCTTCCAGATATCGCGTTGCATAGTCCACTAGAACAAAAATAAAGCGATATCCCTGTGCTGACCGATCTAATGGCCTGACGAGATCCATCCCAATTCGCTCAAACGGGGTCTCGATTAGAGGAAGAGGGTGCAAAGGCGCTTTTGGAGTGGCCGCAGGATTTACTAATTGGCATTCACGGCATGCCGCACACCACCAACGGACATCCCCACGAATCCCTAGCCAATAGAATTGGGCCATTATTTGGGCTAGTGTTCTATCTTGCCCCAAGTGTCCAGCCATGGGATAAAAGTGAGCCGCATGGAACACGAGGTCCCTATGGCTCTTTGGGATTAACAACTGGATTATTTGTTCCTTGGTTTGAGTGTCCTGCATCACTCGGTACAATCTATCTTTAATAATGGAAAAATAGGGGAAGGTCGGTGCTGCGCTTGGCTGAAGAGTTTGACCATCGATTACTCTCACTTGGTCAAACGCATGCCACAGAGTCTCATCTCGTGACTGTTCTAATGGGAAATCCCCAAGGGAATCCCCGAGAGAGGGAGGAGGAGCGGGCTGCTCCTCACTCTGACACGGTGTTGACGTAGACGGTTCTGTGACAGCTTCTCCAGTCAATGCCACACCGGGATCTTCCCGTGACCTACTAGTGCAGGACCCACTGCATGTTAAATATTCCATTAGGTTTTTAAATCCCAGCCAATCAGTACCCAAAATCAGCGAGTGGGTGAGACAGGGACTAACCGTCGCCTTTATTCTATGCATTTGGCCCCGGAATAGAATTTGGACAGACACTAGAGGGTAAGGGTGAACATCCCCATGCACACACAATACTTTCACTGCTTGTGCTCCCCCCAATGCCTCACCTTGCACCAGGCGTTGGTGAATTGAGGTCTGATTACAACCGAAATCCACCAAAGCGTGATATGTAGCCCTTGGATACTCACCGGTATGTGATACATTCCGGCCCGATCGGGGGCAGTTTCTGGCATGTCAGGGATCCGGATTACAGTACCCACCTCCCTTGCGGAGCTCTGACCTTGGAGATGCTCCGATTCCCCGCCGCACCAGCACACCAGCCCAGGCTTTCCCTCTGCACTGGTGTTATGGGTGTCACTCACCTGAGTGGGGAGACAACACAGACACAGGAGAGGGGAGGACACCATGGGTGCAACGGGCCAGCTGGGGAGGAGCCAGCCGCTGCCTCCATGGCAGGGGAACGGGGTGGGGAGGGGGGCGAGAGACAGGGAGAGAAAAGAGAGAGAGAAGAGAAGCGAGGGGAGACGCCTCGTCTGCCTGCCGTTGGAGCCGCCTCCAAATGGTCCTCCGCCAGCTCGATGGCTCATTCCAGCGACGCTGGGTGATAACACGGGACCCATTCTGCCGTTCCTTCCGGAAGTCGAAAGACAAACTGCTCCAGTGCCACCAGATTGATGATCTCATCGGCGTCACGGTTTTCTACCCTCAGCCACCGCCGGCAGGCGTCCCAGAGTTGCTGGCCGAATGCAAATGGCCAGCCAACTTCCTCCAATGTCAGCGTCCAGAAGCGCTGGCGATGTTGCTCTGGGGAGCGGCCGAGCCGCTGCAGGATGGCTTTTGTCAGGTCAACGTAGACCAGCCAGCTGTCAGCAGGGAGCTGCTTCGCTGCGAGCTGCCCCTCGCCAGTCAGGAGCGGGAGAAGGCGTGCCACGCGCTGCTCCAGTGGCCACCCCCACGCCTGGGCTGCTTGCTCGAAAAGAGCGAGGAACGCTTCCGGATTGTCCTGCGGTCCCATCTTTGTGAGGGTGGCGGCAGCGGTGGTCGACGCCCCTGCTGACACGAGCCGGTGCTGGAACGCCTGGCGATCTTCCTGCTGGGCCAGCATCAAGGTTTCGAAGCGATGCTCCTGCTCCTTTCGGAGGGCAATCAGCACTTGATGCTGGTTCTGCTGGGCGGTAGCGAGGGCAAGGATGAGCTCTTAAAATGGCAGGGACTCCATGGGGTGGTTCCCTTCTGTGCTTCCGGGTTTCGGCACCACTGTAACAGTTCCTGATGTGGGTGGAGCACAGAAGCACGGCAGGCGAAAGTTGATATTTGTACAATATCTTTTATTCGGGCTTTTCAGCTTGCTTGTTTACTTTCATTCATTCATTCACTCACTCACTCACTCACTCACTCACTCACTCACTCACTCACTCACTCACTCACATGCATTGTGGTTGGGGAGAGAGCTCCCTTTCTCTGCTCTCTCTCTCCTTTTATGCTTTGTCCCTGTAACAAACAAACAGAGACACACACACATTAATTGACAGCAGGTGGGAAGACTTAGCCACTTACCTTCCCTGACCCCGCCCTCCATTCACAGACTGCTGCTTGGCCACGTCCCCGCTGCCACACATGGTTTGGGCCTGTTTTGCTGCATCTGGGTCAGGACAGCTTGCCATCATTGATGGAACAATGAATTCTGAATTATACCAGTCAATTCTAAAGGAAAATGTCAGGACATCTGTCCATGAACTGAATCTCAAGAGAAGGTGGATCATGCAGCAAGACAACGACCCAAAGCGCACAAGTCGTTCTACCAAAGAATGGTTAAAGAAGAATAAAGTTAATGTTTTGGAATGGCCAAGTCAAAGTCCTGACCTTAATTCAATCGAAATGTTGTGGAAGGAGCTGAAGTGAGCAGTTCATGTGAGGAAAGCCACCATCATCCCAGAGTTGAAGCTGTTCTGTACGGAGGAATGGGCTAAAATTCCTCCAAGCCGGTGTGCAGAACTGATCAACAGTTACCGGAAATGTTTAGTTGCAGTTATTGCTGCACAAGTGGGTCACACCAGATACTGAAAGCAAAGGTTCACATACTTTTGCCACTCTCAGATATGTAATATTGGATCATTTTCCTCAATAAATAAATGACCAAGTATAATATTTTTGTCTCATTTGTTTAACTGGGTTCTCTTTATCTATTTTTAGGACTTGTGTGAAAATCTGATGATGTTTTAGGTCATGTTTATGCAGAAATATAGAAAATTCTAAAGGGTTAACAAAATTTCAAGCACCACTGTACATGAAAAACAAGCTTTATATATGGTTCACTCTGACCCATGGTTTCAAGATTCAAGATTCAAGATTCTTTTTATTCGTCCCGAGGGAAATTTGTCTTGGACATACACATAGCTGCCGCATAACACACAACACATGATGCCACAAAAAAACCAACCAAACAAAAAACAATACAGACATAAAGTGCCATCGTAGAGATGCATAAAGTGCGTACTTAAAGTGCATACCTAGTGCGGCCCCATACATACATACATACATACATACATACATACATACATACATAGCATTACAAGACTGGTAGTTTATTAACGACATGAATTCAATAAGTTCACAGACATTGGAATAAAAGAGTACTTATACCTGTTCAAAAACCTTTTTTTGTTTTTAACTGGGACTCTGTATCGCCTGCCAGAGGGTAGCAGCTCATACTCTAAGTTCAAAACATGTGATGGGTCCTCAATTATTTTCCTAGCCTGCCTGAGTACAGATTCTTCATATGTTGCTTGGAGGTTGGGGTAATCCCTCACCCCCACTACTTTCAGTGCAGAGCGGGTCAGTCTATTGATTTGGGACTTTACTCTTACTGTTAGATTTTCAAACCAAACAGTGATTGCATAGCGTAGTACACTCTCAACAACAGCACGATAAAAAAGTAACATTATCCTCTGTTGAACATCAAACACCCTGAGTCTATGTAAAAAGTGTAATCTCTGCTGGATCCTAGTACACACATTATTAACATGAACATTCCAGGACAGATTGTTATCAAAGTAAACACCCAAATATTTGTAAGAGTCAACCTGAACAATATTGGTATCAAAAATGAGTAATGGAGTGTGATCTCCTACATGACTGGGGTCAAAGACCATTTCTTCTGTTTTTTTCGCATTTACAGTGAGGTTGTGCTCCTCACACCACTGCACGAACCTATGTACCTCTTGCTTATAGACAGAGGTGTTTAGATCCCCATCTAACAGACACAAGACGGTGGTGTCATCAGAAAATGTAACAAATGAAACAGTAGGGTGTCTGCTAATGCAATCATTTGTGTATGCTATGAACAAGGGGGGAGAACTCACGCAACCTTGAGGAACTCCCGTACTTATTGTTTTTAACTGAGATATTGTTTGGTTCACTCTGACCTGTTGTGTCCTGTTTGTTAAAAAGGAGTGGTACCACCTGATGATATATGGATTAACAGACATGTGTTGAAGTTTACTAAGAAGGATGTGTGGCTGCACGGTGTTAAATGCAGAGCTGAAATCAACAAACAGTAGTCTGGCATAAGCCTTAGGATTTTCAAGATGTTGCAGGATTGAATGTGTTATAGTCAGAATTGCATCATCAGTGCCACGGTTATCTCTATAGGCAAACTGATATGGATCTAGTTGACCTTGTAGGTTTGATTTCAGCTTCCCCACCATCAACTTCTCTAGACACTTAACTACAATAGAAGTCAAGGCTACTGGTCTGTAGTAGTTGTTCTCTTGAGGGACCGCTTTTTTGGGGAGAGGGATGATAGTCGCCCTCTTCCACAAAGATGGAACTGTATGTGAGTCCACTGACCTTTGATAGACAGGAGCCCAAGCTGGTGTCAGTTCTTCTACACATGTCTTTAATAGGAATGGCGAGACACCATCTGGGCTGGCTGCTTTGTTTGTATCTAATTTTTTAAACAATTTTGTAACAGCCAAGTAATCTATGTCTATTTTTGGAACACCACCCTGTAATGATATAGTGCTGATGACCTTATCACATTCTGAGGTATGATCTTGTGTATCAAACCTAAGGTAAAAGTTGTTCAAGTCATTTGCCATAGCACTATCATCAGTTGTGTGCAATGGTTTCCTGGTAGGGGTCATATTTGTGATCGATTTCATAGTGTCCCACATTTTTTTGGTGTTATTTGCATTAAAGTCCTTTTCAATGATCTCCTTATATCGTCGCTTTGCTGAGGTTATTTTCTGATTTAGCTCCTTTTGTACTAGTCTTTGTTGTAGTAAGTCCTTGTTTTTGAAGGCTTGCGTCTGATGCAGTCTTTAATGTCCTTGTTAATGTATGGCTTGTTGTTTGGGTATATCTTTATTGTCCTGTGCGGTATTACCACCTCCACACAGAAGCTGATGTATGAAGTGATGACATCTGTGGATGTATTCAGGTCAGGTTCATGAAAAATATCCCAGTCTGTGCTTAGAAAGCACCATTTGAGGGTTTCAATACGGTCCATGGACCAGTTTTTAACAGTTTTCACCAAAGGTTTGCACCTCTTTAGTGCAGAGCGGTAAATGGGAATAAGATGTATAATGTTGTGGTCTGAATTGGACAGTGGTACCTTGGCTATGGCTGTATATGCGTTTTGAATATTCCCATAACATTTGTCCAGTATTTTATTAACCCTATTGTGACATGTAATGTACTGTTCAAACCCAGGTAGAGTCATTTCCAGTTTGCAATGATTGACATCCCCCAAGATGAGTATGGGAGCGTCAGGTGTATGCTGTAGTTGTCTGTGTATGCAGTCAGCTACAATGCCTGCAGCTCTCCCTACGTTGGCACTAGGTGGTACGTAGACAGCGCAAATTAAGATGTTTCCAAACTCTCTTGGAAGGAAGAATGGTCTGAGGCTCAGGCTCAGCAGTTCAATGTCCGGGTTGCAGACCGACTCTCGTGTTGTATACTGCCTGCACCACTTATCATTTATATAAACACATAGTCCACCCCCTCTCCTCTTGCCCTACTCAAAACTTCTGTCCAAACGTGCAAGGGAGAAACCACTCAGCTCAACAAGTGAATTAGAAATGTCCGGGTAAAGCCAGGTTTCCATGAAAACCATAGCACATGACTCACGGTACTCATTGCAGTTTCTAGTGTACAGTTTTAATTCATCCATTTTATTTTTTAAAGAGCCCACATTACCCAAAATAATCAACGGTAATGGCGGCTTATTCCCTCTCCGTCTGAGCCTCTTCCTCACACCTCCAGCTCTGCCCCTTCGCCGTGGTCTCCTCGGCCTGTTGTCTGTGTTCTCGTCCTGCCAGCTTACTCCCGTGGGTCGTTGTAATTCCTTGGGCAGGTTGACAATAAGCGGTGTTTCTGCAGTGTAACTATTGCACAGAGACAATAGTGTTCCCCTGTCGTAGATAAACATGTCCTGTTTGCTGTCAACTATTTGACATGGCTTCAGTGCCGAAAGCAACAGAAGCACTCCAATACCAAAAACTTTCAGCGACGCCATCTCACAATGCCGTGTAACATCAAACAAACTCAGACTGAAAAAAAAAAAACGAGAACATTACGACTTACAATATAAACAAACAACATAAAATGCAGCAACTCTGCTGTCCGTGTCGCCGCAGAGCAGCGCCAACCGGAAACTATCCACATTCAGCTCTCCACATTAGATATTGGGATGTATCCCCCATGGATATGGCGCTCCCACTGTATCTGCTGATATTTTCTTGTTTTGAGTTGGCTGTTTCTTGTTTTACATTGAGGCAGTATGAGTAGTGCTGTCACAATATCACTACATTATTTACATCACCGCCAGCAATGTCACGACCGGTCACAACACGTAAATCTGATGGCCCCAATTCCCACTGGAGCCATAACAAAAAAATTGCTGTAAATGTCACTAGATCGACGGGGTAGATTAACGTTTCGACTTTGCTCCCATTCCCACAGGATACCATTACTACATAATAATGGATAATTTACAGTTTTTACTGAGAGTGGGAAGGGGTATTGGTGACACTGAATAGTGCTAGTATACATAATGTGCTTCTATAACTATGTGCTATATGGTCAAAAAGTGCAATTGTGTAACCAGGAAATTCATTATAGTTTTAACATGAAAACTGTTTTGTTGAAGTTATCAACTGTTCACTGATGGAGACTTAAGTACAACACTTCATGGGAAATGTAGGCCTCAACCATCATAGCAAATTTGTTTATCACTTGCAGTCCAATACCATCTTTGTTCTGAAGGGGCCATCCTCAGCAAAACCTAAGTGATCAGAACTCCAACTAGAAGTAGGTCATCAGGATGGTTCTGGCAGGTCTAGAGAGCAGAAGTGGTGAGAATCACTGGTAGCATGTTCAGTTCAAGAGCGAGAGATTGACAGAGGTGGGGGGGAAGGAAAGAGATTGAGAGAGAGGTGGGGGAGAAAAAAGGAGATGGGAGAGAGAGAGAAAGAAACAGATAGTTAGGTATGCTCATTATCACGTAACGGTTAAGAAAAGCATACAGTGCCTTGAAAAAGTATTCATATCCCTTGAACTTTTTCACATTTTTCCACCTTACAACCATGAACTTAAAAGTTTTTATTGAGATTTTATGTGACAGACCAACACAGAGTAGCACATAATTGTGAAGTGAAACGAAAATGATAAATGGTCTTCAGAATTTTAAACAAATAAAAATCTGAAAAATGTGATGTGCATTAGTATTCAGCCCCCCTGCGTCAATACTTTGTAGAGCCACCTTTTGCTGCAATTACAGCTGCAAGTCTTTTGTGGTATGTCTCTACCAGCTTTGCACATCTAGACACTGAAATTTTTGCCCATTCTTCTTTGCAAAATAGCTCAAGCTCAGCCAGATTGGATGGAGAGCGTCTGTGAACAGCAATTTTCAAGTCTTGCCACAGATGCTCAATGGGATTTAGGTCTGGACTTTGACTGGGCCATTCTAACACATGAATATTCTTTGATCTAAACCATTCCATTGTAGCTCTGGCTGTATGTTTAGGGTCATTGTCTTGCTGGAAGGTGAATCTCCTTCCCAGTCTCAAGTCTTTTGCAGCCTCCAACAGGTTTTCTTCCAGGATTGCCCTGTATTTAGCTCCATCTATCTTTCCATCAACTCTGACCAGCTTCCCTGTCCCTGCTGAAGAAAAGCATCCCCATAGCATGATGCTGCCACCACCATGTTTCACAGTGGGGATGAAAACATGGCTTCTGGCAAATTGCAAATGGGACTTCTTATGCCTGTCTTTCAACAATGTCTTTCTTCTTGCCACTCTTCCAAAAAGGCCAGATTTGTGGAGTGTACGACTTATAGTTGTCCTGTGCACAGATTCTCCCACCTGAGCTGTGGATTTCTGCAGCTCCTCCAGAGTGATCATGGGCCTCTTGGCTGCTTCTCTGACCAGTGCTCTCCTTGCTCGCTCTGTCAGTTTAGGTGGATGGCCATGTCTTGGTAGGTTTGCAGTTGTGCCATATTTTTCCATTTTTGAATGATGGATTGAACAGTGCTTCTTGAGATGTTCAGAGCTTGGGATATTTTTTATAACCTAACCCTGCTTTAAACTTCTCCAGAACTTTATCCCTGACCTGTCTGGTGAGTTCTTTGGTCTTCATGATGCTGTTTGTTCTTCAGTGTTCTCTAACAAACCACTGAGGCCTTCACAGAACAAATGTATTTATGCTGAGAGTAAATTACACACAGTAGGACTCTATTAACTAATTAGATGACTTCTGAAGGCAATTGATTGCACTGGATTGTATTTAGAGGTATCAGAGTACAGGGGGCTGAATACTAATGCACACCACATTTTTCAGATTTGTATTTGTTTAAAATTTTGAAGACCATTTATCATTTTCGTTTCACTTCACAATTATGTGCTACTCTGTATTGGTCTATCACATAAAATCTCAATAAAAAATTTTAAGTTCATGGTTGTAAGGTGGAAAAATGTGAAAAAGTTCAAGGGGTATGAATACTTTTTCAAGGCACTGTATATTGTGTGCTGCGTGCAAGCAGGGACACTGGCAAGACTAGCTATGACAGCATAACTAAAAGAGACAGTCAGAAGGTAATGTAGACATGAGGGCACCCTGGGACATAAAGTGGCCAGCCACTCCACCATCAACAAACCTGAGTGAACGTGTGAGGGGGGGCGCGACAGCATCCATACATCCCAGTTTACAAAACCACACCCTGCCCTTGGACTCTCTAGAGCTGTTCCTTTACCCAATAAAAAGCTATTAACAAAAGGCCTGACTAAATAAATATGTGTTCAGCCTTGACTTAAACACTGAGACTGCATATAAGTCCCAAACACTAATTGGAAGGCTGTTCCATAACTGTGGGGGTTTGTATGTAAGAGACAAGAGACAGCTCTGTCCCCTGCTGTAGCCTTTATTTGAGATACCAGCAAATAGCCTGCACCTTAGTGTTCCTATTAAAGTATTAGTGTTGTTGTTTATAATTAAGACTCAGTGAGTGTACAGTACCATTCAAAAGTTTGGACACACCTAGTCATTCAGAGGTTTTTCTCTATTTTGGCTGTTTTCCACATTGTAGAACAATACTGAAGACATCAGAACTATGAAATAACATATGGAACATGTATGGAATTATGTGGTAAACAAAAAGCATGTTAAACAAAGTGTTTCATATTTTAGATTCTTCAAAGTAGCCACATTTTACCTTGATGACACTTTGCACACTATTGGCATTATCTTAACCAGCTTCATGAGGTAGTCACCTGGAATGCTTTTCAATTAACAGGTGCCTCGTCAAAAGTTAATTAGTGCAATTTCTTGCTTTATTAATGCATTTTGAGATTATCAAACCATAAATAATAAAAATACAGTAAATAGGGTGGCACGGTGGTGTAGTGGTTAGCGCTGTCGCCTCGCAGCAAGAAGGTCTGGGTTTGAGCCCCGTGGCTGGCGAGGGCCTTTCTGTGTGGAGTTTGCATGTTCTCCCCGTGTCCGCGTGGGTTTCCTCCGGGTGCTCCGGTTTCCCCCACCGTCCAAAGACATGCAGGTTAGGTTAACTGGTGACTCTAAATTGACCGTAGGTGTGAATGTGAGTGTGAATGGTTGTCTGTGTCTATGTGTCAGCCCTGTGATGACCTGGCGACTTGTCCAGGGTGTACCCTGCCTTTTGCCTGTAGTCAGCTGGGATAGGCTCCAGCTTGCCTGCGACCCTGTAGAACAGGATAAAGCAGCTACAGATAATGAGATGAGATGAATACAGTAAATAGCCCTATTCCACAACTGTAGTAATCGCTATTATGTCAAGAACCACTCAACTAAGTAAAGAGAAACGACATCCATCATTACTTTAAGACATGAAGTGTCTTAAATTTAATTAATTAAATTTAAGTGTCTTAAATTTAATTAATAAAAATAAAGAAAGACCACTGAATTAGAAGGTGTGTCCAAACTTTTAACTGTTACTGTATATTTGAATATTGACAATTGTAAACAATTCTGGCTCATGACAACAAAACAGACTCATTGTGGAGAATAAACCTGCAACAATGTGCCACATAATAACATGAGCTTCATACCAGAAGCAAGAGTAAGAACCTATAATTGTCACTGTCAGTAATATAGTGCCTCATTTGACTTCACCTTGTGAGGCAGGTCCTGTTTGTTTCCCATGTACAAAACATCGTAAAGTTGTGAAGAGAAGAATGAAGATATCTTAGGTGGGTATGTAAAGCAGTGGCACAAGTAGGCATTGTTAACAAACTCACCTGCATATCTTATGTATGTCTGGAGGATTAAAATTGGCATCCACGAAATAGTAATTCAGGGACAAAACATCCTTGTCTGACAGGATTCCATGTTGTCATGAGCTAATCTCAAATATAAAAACTGATTATGATAGTTAAAAGTCAATCCAAAAGATTGGTCCAGAAAACAGACTTTTTGGTAGGTGTGAAGATCATAATGCAATTTGAAACACAGCTCCAGTTTGTTGTTTGTTCAGTCACTATACTTCCACCACTACTTATGTTGGTACTGCACTTTTTTGGTCTTGCACAATCGACCACACCAAATAAATGCAGGACACATATGGCAGCCATACACATGCATAGTTTCACTTACAAGTGAAAAACCCCACCATAGTGTAGAGGTGTGCATTTTTTATTTATTTATTTATTTATTTATTTTTAATTCCTAACCTTGTCCACTTCCACAATTACTGTATTTTGTTTGCACCTGCCTGTGATGCACTATATGGCCAAACACATGAGGACACCTGATCATTGCACCTGTGGGCCTTCCTCAAACTGTTGCCACAATGTTGGAAGGGCACAATTGTAAAATTGTCTTTGTATGCTGTAACAATTTCCCTTCCCTGGAGTCTAGCCCATATGTGTTTCAGCACAACAATACCCCAGTGCACAAAGTGAGATCCATGAAGATATAGTTTGCTGAGGTTGAAGTGGAAGAACTCGAATGACCTGCACATAGCCCTGACCCAAACCCCACTGAACACCTTTGGGATGAACTGGACCACTGGCTGTAGCCCTGACCTCCTCACCTGACCTCAATGCCTGACTTCATAAATGCTCTTCTGCCCATTCTGTCATAAATCCCCACAGCCACGTTACAAAATCTAGCGGGAAGCCTTCCCAGAAGACTGAAGGCAATTATAACAAGAAAGGGTGGACTAAATCTGGAATGCGCTGCTCAACAAGCATCTGAGTGTGATGGTCAGGTGTCCACATACTTTTGGCCACAGTTTTTCCCCCCAATGAGCTTCACTGTTTTCATTTCCCCAAAATATAAAGAAATATGCAATTTAAACAAAATTATTCCCTGATCAGGTTAAAGCAGTTACCACGGTGACCCCTGTGTCACAGAGCAATGCACAAGCACTGCACCTTGTCCAGTAAGAAGAAGAAGAAGAAGAAGAAGACTTTATTTGTCACACGTACACTCAAGCACAGACTTAAGTGCACAATGAAATTCCTCCTCTGCATTTAACCCATCTGAAGCAGTGAGCACGCACATGCATGCTCACAAGTGAGCAATGAGCACACACACATACCCAGAGCAGTGGGCAGCTATGCTACAGCACCCAGGGAGCAGTTGGGGGTTAGGTGCCTTGCTCAAGGGCACTTCAGCCCAAGGCCGTCCCCCATGTTAACCTAACTGCATGTCTTTGAACTGTGGGAGAAACTGGAGCACACGGAAATCCACGTGGACACGGGGAGAACATGCAAACTCCACAGAGAAAGGCCCCTGTCGGCTTCCCCAGTATGCTTCCATGTTAACCATGTTATGCCAGTATGCTTCCATGTTAACCAACATGACCCTTGTTTGTCCTGCAAACATAATTTTTGAATGCCTGCTTTTGTTGGGTCTCATGGGATCCTAATAGACACCTCTACCATAGTATTAAATGGTTACCCCAAAGAACATTTTCACTGCTCCCCCATGTTGGCATAGAAAACTGACTGAATACAGATATCACTGCAAGCATATAGACAATTTTATATCTCATGCTGAAATGAAAAAATTTTACAAGCAGAGATTTCATCATTTAACTGTCTTTTTCATGTGTTCTGTGTATATTTACAAATAAGTAATCTGTCTTTGTTATAGGTTGAATGCTTTGTTGAATGTTTCAAGGATGCCGTGAAGTTAATTTGGCCTTTATAACCCCTTTGTGCACTGCGTATCCTGGCTCTTGGCTGAAAAGGCTGGGAAAATGGGCTCCACACAAATTAATGGCTGAGGCACACAAAAATCTGTTTCCGTGATAAAGTGAAATGTTTAGAGGTGTGTGTGTGTGTGTGTGTGTGTGTGTGTGTGTGTGTGTGTGTGTGTGATTTTCCTATTTTTTGTTTTTAGACTGAGTGGATTATTGTAGTGAATGCTCCCTTGTGGGTTCCCATTTAGAAGGAAAAGCAGGCTTTTTACTGTTTTTTTTTTTTTACTGGATTGAGAACATATTAAAATAAATCTGCATTATGTTGTTAAATTGTGCCTACTTATTTTATTACATTAGACCGATATTGCCTGAATGATATCTCATGAGATGTGGTATGAAGCCCAGTTACATCAGCTACCTTTTCTCTGCCTCTTGCACCCCCTGTTTGGAAAGTGTGAAATTGCCTATGACAGCAGATAAACTATAGTATAAATACGTCAATGCTGGTGCACACACACACACACACACACACACACAAGGCAGGAAGCATATTGTTTTGAATGGGAGGTTTTTCACTGGTGTATGATGAGGTGGTTTATCCATTAGTTGCTTCCATTTAACTGCATCTGCTGCACCGTGTGCTTGTCTGCTTTCCAAAGCTTCTAAAGTTTTACATGAATAAGCACCAAAGAGTCTCAAGGATCATATGCAGGGTAAGGCTACAATTTAGTATTTGAGCTTGGCTGCTATAACAGGGCTTGGAGACTGAATTGCTTATATGAAGATTTGGATATTCCCTCTGTGTCTTTTCTTTCTTTCTCTTAGCATTATATTATTAATGTATTGCCTCAGTTAATATTTGGTCTAACACAATTAGCCTGCTTAACGAAGATTAGACTAAGTGCATTATGTTCTGTATTCTAGTGTAGTCTTGGTGTTACTCAAAAATGGGTATTCTAATGAGTCAATAATAATAATAATAATAATAATAATAATCTGTGAATATTATGCTGAATCTCTGATGTACTTGTGAACATATTTGGAGTACACTGTGTCTTTGTGATTTTCATTTGCAATGTTTTTTCACAATTATGCATCTTTTTTCCTGATCCTGATATACATGAAAATTGGATTGTGATTCATGCAACACATGGCATAAGGTATAGAACAAGAACAACAATGTAGAACAAATGGAAAAATAAAAGCTTAGTAACCTTTAGAATATTTTTAAAAATTGTTTTCAATCCTTCGGTTCGGAAACTTCTCTTGTAATTCAGGCAACTGAGGTCATGTTTCAACAGAAGTAGAAGCTGACTTTGTATTTATTTGCATGAGAGTTCACATCTGTCAAAGTATTCTGAAGTGTAAATGCATCACGTTGAAGGAAGTAGTTCACTGTATTCAGAGGAGACAATTAAGGATGTCAAAGACAATTAAGGATGACAAGTCCAAATAAGGGACTTTTTAATGCTTTTTGATAGACAGCAAAGTTATAGATATGGAAAATAGTTCTGTATTGTTCCGGCTTGTGAGAGAGATTGAGAGAAAGTGGAGTGATTGTGGTGTCAACACGCTCCTCAGTGATCTCTCTGGCCAGCACACAGACACACAATGAAAGGAAATGCTTCCTGTGGGGATTCTGCCAAGTTCCGCCACCAGTGGGCCAATCTTATTGTGGGAATTGCTTTCTCCAAGCATCATTTGCATTTATCTTAGAGCAGAACTCCAAGCTCTGTCCTAAAGATAAACACAGGGATTCACAGGGGCATTGAGAAGCCCCAGAGCCCCAGTTCACATTAGATCACTCACAAGTAAAGACAGCCACTGAAACATCTTATTAGGTGTGTAGTTTTATTCCTTTTTATCTTTCATTTTGGGTCATGCTGGGACAGGATAAGGTCGTCCTTGTGGGATTTACATAGAGAAGAATTGACTTCAGAATAATATGCAGAAAGCAACTGCCGTTTTTGCATGCCTGCCTTTATGTCCAAATAGTTTATGAATCAGTTTGAAGTCAAAACAAATAGCTTTAATTGCACCCCAAATGCAGGGTCCAAAAAGGACTCGCTGGGGGACTCCTGAAAAAGGCTGTTTATTTTTTACGCAGTTGGTGTGTGCAGATGCACGTAGACCTTTCTCATGATCGACTCTGGGATGCTTCTAATTCTTGGTTTGCTGGAGGAAGAATATAGTCAGAGTTATGATTGTTATAGTCCTCATATACAGGTGATCAGGAACATGAAGATGTTCATAATGTTGATCTTTATCAAACTCAAAGTGTAATTTATTTTGGTGGAAAGGAACTTGTATCGGATACATTTAATTACATGGTCATATTCTGCATTGTGTTGTATTTTTCTGGTTATGGCAAGAATTTTTTAACATATACACAAAAATATTCAGTTTTATCAGTAAATGTATAGGTTATTTTGTCAAAATGCCATTCTTCCAGGTCAGTTTTTAACTGTGCCAAAGAGTGTTGACCATTGTTTTAATATATTACATTATTTTATTTTTTATCACAAAATAATTATTCACATATTATCCTGCTTAATGTACTTATGAGTTAAAATAAAGAGGGTTTTTTTTTTTTTTGCTGGGATGAGATGAGAAATAGTTGCAGTGTTTTGTGAACACAGAATGGAGGACCTTTATAATTTACCATTTAGAAATTATAATTAAATAGGCATATTCAGTCAAGGTTGTGTGGATTAGGATGCTTTGACAAAATAATTGATTGTTCAAAACTGTTCTTTCTGTTTAAGGAAACTTATCAACTATATCTATAACAGTTTCATACCTTCCTATGGTTTTGTGGCATCTGAAGTACTTTTGGGTTTACATTGTACTGTTCTGGCAACATACGAACACACACTCTCTTAATAAAGAGCTCATTTAAAAAAAAGAAAGAAAAAAAGAAGAATTATACAAACATAGAGCTAATTAATGGGTGGCATAATGCTGAAACAGTTAGTGTTGCTGCCTCATAGCCGCAGGGTCCCCGGTTCAACCCTGAGCTCAGTATTGAAGTCAGTCTGTGCTGAGTTTCACATGTTCACCCTGTGAGTTTCCTTTGGGTTCTCTGGTTTTCCTCCAAGTGTCCAAAAATATGCAGATAGGTAGACTGGTTAAGTTGAAATGCCCAAAGGTGTTAATGTGGATGTGCATGGTATTACGGTATAGACTGGTGACACAACCAACCATTCATCCATCCATTATCTGTAGCCGCTTATCCTGTTCTACAGGGTCGCAGGCAAGCTGGAGCCTATCCCAACTGACAATGGGTAAGAGGCGGGGTACACCCTGGATAAGTCGTCAGGTCATCGCAGGGCCAACACATAGACACAAACAACCATTCACACCTATGGTCAATTTAGAGCCACCAATTAACCTAACCTGCATGTCTTTGGACTGTGGGGGAAACCGGAGCACACTCACGCGGACACGGGGAGAGCATGCAAACTCCACACAGAAAGGCCCTCGTCGGCCACTGGGCTCAAACCCAGGACCTTCTTGCTGTGAGGCGACAGTGCTAACCACTACACCACCATGCCACCGTGAACACAACCAACCAGTACATCACAAGTAAGCTTTGTGGGGTGTTTGTTTGTTTTTTCTCCTTAACAGGCAGTGATAATTAGACATATACTGCAGATGTAGTAGATGGAGATTAAGTTTAAAATTCTAGCATATTCCTGTTGGCTGTTAATGATCATAATGATAGACAATACAGCCCTTTTTCTTGGAGTCTGTCTATGAGAATAGGAATGAGTAATGTGGCATCTTTTCAGTTTTGGTCAACTGAATTAGAATACAGCAGTGATGTTGATACTGATTTCAGTATCCTTTTCACTTCAAACCAAACTTGTAAAGGATGTTGAACAAGTTTATGCTGTGTTAGTGGTTCCTTGTACATGGTAATTTGCAATTTAACATGGTTGATGTACGTAGTGGAAAAAAGAAACATGGACACCTCCATGAATTGTCTTTTCTTTGGTCTTTCAGAGCATGTAAAGCTCATAAACGCTACTTTCACCACACTTTTACAGTTACAAGCCTGTGTGGCTACTGGTACTGTTGTACTGTGAACTTTAAACATTCATGCAACATTTTGGACTGAAACAGCCACTAGCATTAGCAACAGCCTGGCCAAATAACACTACTGATAACTAATGTTGATGATTACCTTTTCAAAACACCATTTAGTACAGTCAGTGTTAGATTTAACCAAGTACTGTGTCTGTATATTGATGGGTCTAAGCCCAATACTGCTATAAACTAAGTTAAAATTAGAGAAGAGGACTCTACGCTGTTTACAGTGTACATGGCCATGCTGATTTGATGTCACTCTGTATACAGGAAAGGAACTAGTAGTTGAGAAGACTACCCCAAGTTGACTATTGAGTTGTAGGCGCGAATTACAAGTGCAACTTTGCCTGGAATGCAGCTTTAGTGACAACAGGAGATATTCAACTCAATTTATGACTGCCTGAAGTACAAATTAAATCATGGTAATGCATCAGTCAAGCTACATAACCTCCATCCCACCCCTTCACAAGTTAAACTCAACTGGGAGTTCATGGGCTTCATTTAGCCCATCAAATATTTCTTCTGACCTGCATATCGAAGCGCCTTTGCTTCCTCAATGACTTAAAATGAAGCATGCAAATCAGGCTCTGCTTCTTGCTTGTTTGCCTCGTATTGTTTTACAAGGCAAAATTAGCAGAGCTTTGTAATTGTGCTGCCTAGTGAACTGACTCTGTTTGTGACATTCACCTTTAGAGCGGGCTGAGCTGGAAAAAACACATGGTTCTCAGCAGTGGCGTGCACAGACATTTTGGGGGGCAAGTGCTCTGGGGGGAAAAAGGGCACTTTTTTGCGCATGTGGAACACCTTATTATAAAAGTCTGAGATTTAACCCTCCTCTTGTGTTCGGGTCGCCACTGACCCGCTTTAGTTTTTAAAGGTGTAAAACAACCACTTAATGTTAATTTATTACATCAAGGCTTTTTGACTTTGCCAGGAATCTCTAGTTGAACAAAATAGAAAAATAAATTTTTGTTTTCCTAAATCTGAAAATGGTCTAGCAAAAAATATAATACTTATGTGCAGTTGTTTCTGTATGCGACGGGCTACTTCACGACAAAATAATTACAGCTTGGGCTTAGAGGGCAAACAATACATTTTCACTCGATTCATGTGTTACCTGGCTGGTGGGGCAGGGGAAGAGCTGACTGACTGCCCGATGTGTTGTCTGCGCTACGACAAGGCCGTGGCTTCCAGGACGCTATGCTGCTGCAACCTCACATTGAATGCACTGCACACTTGTTCACGTGACAGAGCAAGAGAGACAGAGGTCCGGTGTGTGTCCGGAGGAGGCACACATCGGGACATTATTTTCACACACGCTTTTAATGACGCGGCTTTTCTAAAAGATCATGTCGACATTGGCCTCAGTAAACTCATCTCATTATCTCTAGCCGCTTTATCCTGTTCTACAGGGTCGCAGGCAAGCTGGAGCCTATCCCAGCTGACTACGGGCGAAAGGCGGGGTACACCCTGGACAAGTCGCCAGGTCATCACAGGGCTGACACATAGACACAGACAACCATTCACACCCACATTCACACCTACGGTCAATTTAGAGTCACCAGTTAACCTAACCTGCATGTCTTTGGACTGTGGGCTGTAGCGTAGTTTGGGGGGGGGCATCGGCGCCAAAAACCCAGGGCCTCACCACTAGGGGGGGCCCCTGCCAATCACCGGACGTGCTGGTCAAACTTTATTTACACTATGTGCCTGCGCCGGTGGCGTCTACACATAACGTGGAATATGGTTATATAATTATTCTATTTTCTGTGACGAGACAGCTTATATCAAGGTAAGACACACTAGGCCTACTGGCACTGACATAGGCTTATGGCTTGTTTATGCGTACCCTCCAGATTCTGAAGTTGCCGCTGCGCAGTGGTCCATGCTGCTCAGGATTCTAATGCTATGGTTACTCAAACAAAGAATTAATCTGCTAGCTGAGTTGTGGTGTGGTGATGGTACGGTTTTCTTAGCAGTGTTAAAACAAGTATGAGGCGGTTTAAATCCGGCGCACGTAAAAGGAAAGAAAGATTAGAGGAGCAACAGAGGAGAGATGCTGTGACTTCTAGCTGTGCTCCACTGACGAGATATTTTCGCCAGGCTACGGTTGATGCTACACCTGAGGTGAACGAGACAGGCGGATGTGCTGGTACTAGCACTGTGGAAAATGATACTTGTTTGCAATGCGCAGTTCCAGTGCGCTACGCAGTGCTGCAGAGTTCGAATGATATAATCACCCAGAGCGAGCTGTATGATTTATAATTGATGTGAAATAAAATTAAAGCCTGTTAGTTTGCACTTATTGTCATGCGTGAGTCTGTTGCTGAAGATTATGGTCGCATTTTCGAAATTGTAAAAATGCCTTTATCGCCGGTATTTTATTAGGCTATAGCCTAAGATATGGGTAGGGGGGCCTCTGAAACATCTACCGCCCCCCCTGTCACAATACCCAAGCTACGCCCCTGACTGTGGGGGAAACCGGAGCACCCGGAGGAAACCCACGCGGACACGGGGAGAACATGCAAACTCCGCACAGAAAGGCCCTCGCCGGCCACGGGGCTCGAACCCGGACCTTCTTGCTGTGAGGCGACAGCGCTAACCACTACACCACCGTGCCACCCCCTCAGTAAACTGTAAAAAAAAAAAAATTCAAAAGGGCACTTTTTTGGACAGAGGGCAGAGGGGCAGGTGCTTGAGCACCACCTCATGTCTATCTGTGCACGCCACTGGTTCTCAGAGCTAGAAATGATCAGCCTCTCATCTGCCTGGACTATAACATCAGCATGGGCTATAGAAAAAGCTAAGGATGAAATGAGTTTTGCTTAGAATGATTACTGTACAAGAGTTTGCATGCTCTCCCCGTGTCTGCATGGGTTTCCTCCGGGTGCTCCGGTTTCCCCCACAGTCCAAAGACATGCAGGTTAGGCTAATTGGTGGCTCTAAATTGACCGTTGATGTGAATGTGAGCGTGAATGGTTGTTTGTCTCTATGTGTCAGCCCTGCGATGATCTGGAGATTTGTCCAGGATGTACCCCGCCTCTCACCCATAGTCAGCTGGGATAGGGTCCAGCTTACCCACGACCCTGCACAGGATAAGCAGCTACAGATAATGGATGGATGGATGGATGGATGGATGGATGGATGATTACTGTACAATAACAAAAATGTGAAAAGTAACAATGACTTTTAGCAGCAGCCATCCAGCATGTTTCTCACAAGGGGGCAGGTTCTGAAAAACTTCTGTTGCTTATGACTGATGTTGATCAGTATGGATATACTAAGGAGAACTGAAGGCAATTTTTTTTATTATCAAAATTCTATTTATCTCATTTTATTAAATATAGGAATGCATTTATTTTTGATAGCTATTTTGTCACTGCTATAGCAAGTTAGGAGTGTTTGAAATATGCTATGTAATATATCAGTCCATATGTCAAAGCAATGGCCGTAAACGAGATTCGTTGAGACCTGTGCGAGACATTGTAGGATGGAAGTAAAACATACAGCAGAAATCAAAGTTACCAACATTTGCCAACGTTGTCAAAAGACGCGCGCGCCCTCTTTCAAAAGCTGATGTAATCAAGCCGGAAGTTTTGTTTGTTTTGATAGCAATCAGGAAAGCTTGAAAAAAGTAGGCAGTAATCGTCATTTAAACTCGTTTTTGTGCAATATTTCATTTGGAAAACAGTTTTCAAAATGGCGGCACTGACACCTGGCTGACACTTCACGTTTCAAAGTGTTGCACAAGTCTCGTGAAGATCGTGTGGATAAGTGATGCCTGCCATGGACCAAACAAACTAAATTCAACATGGCTAAAAACCGAATAGGCCGACAAGTATAATATTTAAGTGCAATTAGTTGCCAATACAAGTCATGATATAAGGTTACTAAAACCAAAAACATAATTGGATAACACGTTAATTAAGAAATAAAGCAAGTTTAAAAATGACTTCAGTTCCCCTTTAAGTCTTTGGGCCACTTAGGGCACTTGGAATGTATTCATGCGAATTATTACAATCCAAAGTGTTGTAAAATTAAAGCTGCTGGAATTCTGAAAAAGAAGCCTTTATTTGTCACATGTACACAAGCACAGTGAAAGTCCTCCTCTGCATTTAACCTATCTGAAGCAATGAACACATGCATGCCCGCACACATACCCAGAGCAGTGGGCAGCTACACTACAGTGCCCAGGGAGCAGTTGGGGGTTAGATGCCTTGCTCAAGGACACTTCAGCTATGATACAGAGGGAGGGGAAAGTGTTGTTCATTCACTCGACTCCCCTCACATTTTCCTGCTGGTCCTGGGAATTGAACCAGCGACCCTTTGGGCCCAAGGCTTCGTCTCTAACCTTCTGGCTTCCCTATTTCTGTTGGCCCATTTTGCTGAGTGGCGCAACAGAAAAATGCCAATCGTTTGCCCTATCATCCAGAGATCGTCAGTTTAAATCCCGATTATGCCATGTTCATCCATGGCCGGGAGCTCAAGAGAGTAAAATTGGCCTGTGCTCTTGGGGCTGGGTGGCATACTCTCTGTCCTGTCAATTACACCAACACCAGCCATTCATGGGTCATACTTTCAAGTGGGCGCGTAGCACTTTCCTCCGAGTGTGTTACGGTTAATTGTTTAGTCCATGTTTTAGATTTAACAAGCAAATGTGTCTCTATGTTGAATCAAATACTTGTATGTACATCAAAACTCCTTTAAAGGTAAGAAATGCTTCTTTGTTTATTGTTCATGCTGTGAGCGGTCATTCTGATTTGATGTCATTTGCTGAGACCATGCTGAATTCCCGAGTAGGAATTCCAAGATAAAAAGCTGTTTTCTCCTAGTTGGAGGTTGGCACTTTCAAATTACAACCCATAGTCGAATTCAGCATTAATTACAGAGATTATACTTTAGCCAAAACCAAATCTTTTGTCTTTTTTTGGCTATTTGCCACACTGCAAAAAAACTGAAAACTGAATTTGAGGAGAAAATTACTTAATACTAGTGAAATTATTTTAACTGCATGGACAGATTTTTTTTACTTGATAAGACATCTTAGAATAAGTTGGTTGCAACCTAGAACTAGTTTTAGTAATCTCAGAATTGGTGTCTTGTATTCTTCTAATAGGAAATGCGAATTTTTTTCAACTATTTTCAAGATATTTTCACTTGCTAAGATATCATTTTTTGCAGTGCAGAATTCAGACATCGCAATACCTGACAGGTTTTCCCCAGGCTGCTACACAAATTTTGCATGTGAACACAAACCTGAACAGTAACTTAACTCTAAAATATGTTTATAATTAATTCTTACACAGTAGTTTTTATATTGATCACCTGTACTCTCAGACTACTCATCAGTTCAGCAGGGCTTTATGTCAACTGATAGCCATTATATGAGAGATGGTTAAACTTTTTGATTAATAATAATAATAATAATAATAATAATAATAAGTAGGGTGGCACGGTGGTGTAGTGGTTAGTACTGTCGCCTCACAGCAAGAAGGTCCTGGGTTCGAGCCCAGTAGCCGATGAGGGCCTTTCTGTGTGGAGTTTTCATGTTCTCCCCATGTCTGTGTGGGTTTCCTCTGGGTGCTCCGGTTTCCCCTAGAGTCCAAAGACATGCAGGTTAGGCTAATTGGTGGCTCTAAATGGGGCGGTACGGTGGTGTAGTGGTTAGCACGGTCGCTTCACAGCAAGAAGGTTCTGGGTTCAAACCCAGCGGCTGGCGAGGGCCTTTCTTTGTGAAGTGTGCATGTTCTCCCTGTGTCTGCATGGGTTTTCTCCGGGTGCTCTGGTTTCCCCCAAAGACATGCGGTTAGGTAATATGGGATGGCCTTGGGCTGAGGTGCCCTTGAGCGAGGCACCTAACTTCCAACTGCTCCCTGGGCACTGTTACCATGGCTGACCACTGCTCTGGGTATGTGTGTGTTCACTGCTTCAGATGGGTTAAATGCAGAGAGGAAATTTCACAAGTGTGTGATGAATAAAAGTTGTGCTTTTTTTCTTTTTTTAAATTGACTGTAGGTGTGAATGTGAGTGTGAATGGTTGTCTGTGTCTATGTGTCAGCCCTGTGATGACCTGGCGACTTGTCCAGGGTGTACCTTGCCTTTCGCCCGTAGTCAGCTGGGATAGGCTCCAGCTTGCCTGTGACCCTGTAGAACAGGATAAAGCGGCTAGAGATAATGAGATGAATGAGATGAGATGAGGTGTGAATGTGAGTGTGAATGGTTGTTTGTCTCTGTGTCAGCTCTGCAATAACCTGGCGACTTGTCCAGGGTGTACCCTGCCTCTCGCCCATAGTCAGCTGGGATAGACTCCAGCTTGCCTGCAACCCTGTAGAACAGGATAAGCAGTTACAGATGATGGATGGGTGGATGGATGGATAATAATAAGTTTAACTTAGATAGCGCCTTTCTCACAACCAAGGTCACTTTACAATTACAAAAAAAAAGTCCATCAAAAGAGGGTCAGTATGTAATTACAATGGCGTAGCTACCCACAGTCCCACCAAAAGGTGGACGAAGATACGGTAAGTCCCACACTGCCTGTGCAGTCGCCACGACACCTCCGGGCAGCATCGCTCAGAACATTGTGCCTTGGCTCCACAAAGCGGGCACAGAAGCACTGCCACACAGAGCGCTGGTATGTCCCAAACCACCTGCACAGCCACCACGACGCCACCGGGCAACATCGTTCAGCCCAAAAGCATTGCCGCACAGAGCACTGGACAACCCTGATGTTAAAAGAGCAACGAGCTCACTGCAGTCCATAGCAAGGAGCACAGGCATCACCCATGGCAGACCAAGGCCTGAAGGAAACCAATGCCCAAAACTGGGTCCGGAGCTACACCACAACCGGCAGACAAAACATTCAAACAAAGAACAAACATCAAACTATACAAGCACAGAAAGAAAAACAAAAGGGAAAAAATAAGAAAAATAAAAAGCTCTGGTGAGAAGCGGCAGCCAAAATGCACACAGCGTACTCTCAAATGGAAATGGAAGAAAAAGCATGGCTCAGTTGTGCCTTTAATGGTATGCTTCTCAAAAAGACAGTCATGTTTTATAATGTACTGAACATGTTGATTGGCATTTAGCTGTGTCATACTGTAGCAGGACTGACAGGATCCCCTCACTGTTTTCACAGGGATTACATTTGTCATACTTCCATTTTCTGTGCTCCATCAGGTACAGCAGATTAAAAGGAAAAAAGATAAAGCTACTGGGTAGTTACCATCTCTTTCAGCTACTTGGGTGCAAGCAAGCAGCTGGAAAGGCAATTAATGTTTTTGTCACAAAAAACAATTCAGTTAGTCTCTTGGCATTTTACATTCTACTTGCCAACACTCTACAGAGAAGCACTGGGAAATCATTCAGCACCAGCTTTGGTGTTGGTGGCAAAACTCATTTAAATTTCACTAAATCAACCCCAAGTTACCTGTCAGTGTTGAGCTTTAAACTGTGTGTGTGTGTGTGTGTGTGTGTGTGTGTGTGTGTGTGTGTGTGTGTGTGTGTGTGTGTGTGTGTTTTAAATGTTAGTCATGTCACTGAAAACCAGGACTCATGAGAGTTCAATGTTTTGTCTCTCAGGTTGTATGGGTCTCGACAAAACACTTGCCAGTGAAAAAGGGGCTTTAAGAAATGTAAAGTCCATTTAAGAATTGATTTTGGGCTTGATGAATAAATGTGATCTGACTTTCTGTGTACATAACTTTTGCATGTAGGCCTACCCAAATCCAACAATTTCCGATTTCCAGTGAGATGTTGAGAGATTTGGTATCTTCATGATCTCACTGCTGGTGCTCTGGAATTCTTATTTTATGACACCATGTGCTTGTGCAATATGCATTTTTAAATAACTTTTTAAATTTAGTATTTTCAGCATAATATGGAACAAGTGAACAATAACAGACTGACAAAGAGAAACAATGTGGGGGCACCTCAGTTTGTTTGTATTGTTGTGATATATCATGACCAGTGTCCTTGATTGTCCATTGTATCCCATTTTCAGGTAGCGTCCTCTACCCCTTTGATATAGGCAGTCCATTTCTCCCATTTTCTGGGAAAGATTGCTCCTCTGGACCTCAGGCGAAATGTTATCTCCTCCATTGCATAGATTTCTTTAACTCTGTCCATCCACTGATTGGGGCTTGGGGACTCAGCTTTATACCCATTCTTTGTAATTGTTTTTTACAGGCCGTTAGCAGTATTTTACATAGATACCAATCCTTTTTTTTTAATCACATCATCTTTTAAAACACAAAAGTACAAGACCTTAATATTATTAGGAATTTAATATCCCAAGATCATTCTTCAAGTAAGACATATATTTCCCCAAAATATTTGGATTTTTGGGCATGACCAGAAAATATGGGAGTGATTGGCATCCAAGTTTCCACACCACCTCCAACACTGTTCCTGTGACTGAGATAGTTTACTTTTAATATGTGGTGTAATGAAGAAATGGATCACATTTTTCCGTACTGTGCAAAACTCTTAGGTACATATATAAAGAAATGCTGTAGAACAAAAATGGCTTAAAAAATAATGAAATGAAATGTTTCAACATTTAAAAATACTATAAACAGCAGTAAGCCATAATAAATTAAACAAAGTCAATATTTGGTGTGAGACGACCCTTTGCTTAAAAAAAAAAATAGTAGTCTCAGGTACAGTGAGTGCAGTTTTATAAGGAAATGAGCTGTAGGTTTTACTGAGCATCTTACAGAACCAGCCACAGTTCTTCTGGACACTTTGACTGTCACACTCGCTTCTTCATTTTGCACCAAAACCCAGCAGCCCTCATTATGTTTTCTTTTTTAATCTAAAAAGTGGTCTCTTATGTAATATGCTGCTTAGTTACAAACATTTTTTTCTGTAATGTTTAATTTTGTGCTGGAAAATGAACGTTTGGACTCTAAAATGTTTTTGTACTGACTCAGTAATGTAGGAGTCATAAAATAGAAATCTATAATAAAGTTTGTATGAAAAAAATAGTGTGCCTAAGACTTTTGCACAGTACTGTATATAAAGATATCTTTTTAGACATGGTAAAAACGATTATATTTAAATTTTCACATTTACAAGTGATTTGAAATGCATCCAAGCATAGAGTGGCCTTTCAAAACCGAGGACGTACTTTTCGGGGAAGGACTCTCTATGGGAACTTTGCAGGAATCCATTTTCAAATGCCAAACCGTACTGAGTTACACTGACATAGACTACATCTACATTTTTGCACAGGCAATTATTTAATCCTGTCATGAAAATGGCAGTTATCCAGGGCAACTTCTGCATCTTAAAGGCTACTCCTATATCAAAACAAGTCGTCCCCATGTCCCTGGGTTATCTAAAACGTAGAGGCTTTCTTCATTTCAACCCTGGCTAAATTTATTAGGTGGCAGCTGGTGGGGTTAAATTTAGAACACAGGTGGCCATGAAAGCCGTGGTGGCCTGTGGAACAGCACCACAATCGAGTGGCCTGGAGAAACGTGAAGGAACAATGCAAACCCCGGACTCAACTCTCATCCTGTCAAACACAGGTTCACACCTGCAGTCCTGTTTAACAGTCGAACAGCTCGCTCTCGTTCTTTGAGTGACTTCAAGTAGTTCTTAGTGTTCTTATTCTTCCAGTGTACACTATTGGAAGCTGTGTATTCTGTTGCTATGTGGGATGAAGTTTGTGGTTATGGTATTTTTGGAAGAGTTGGCATGCATTTTAATAAGGTGCTATTTATTAAGTGTGATTTGATGGCATCTGATGGCCATGATATTAAAAGGGCATGTGTGAACACTTGAATAGATGCCCTGTGATCCAAGTTGTGAAGAGAGGAAACTCTTCTCATGCTGAATAAGTGCTTGTTTATAGGTGTTGCTTCTGTGAACCGTCTATTCTCAATAACTGTCCCCCAGTGACCTGAGCATTAAGTCTATATTTGAATGGCTGTTGAAACAACCTATACACTGCAAAAAAACCCTGAAAACTGAATTTGAGGAGAAAATTCCTTAATACTAGTGAAATTATCTCGCTGCATGGACAGATCATTTTACTTGACAAGACATCTTGGAATAAGTTGGTTTCCATCTAGTTTTAATAATCTCAGAGTTAGTGTTTTGTATTCTTCTAATAGGAAATGCTAGATCGTTTCAACGCCCTGTGATGACCTGGCGACTTGTCCAGGGTGTACCCTGCCTTTCGCCCATAGTCAGCTGGGATAGGCTCCAGCTTGCCTGCGACCCTGTAGAACAGGATACAGCGGCTAGAGATAATGAGATGAGATGAGATCGTTTCAACTATATTCAAGATATTCTAATTTGTTAAGATATCATTTTTGCAGTGTAGAAGAATACAAGACACCAACTCTGAGATTATTAAAACTAGTTCTAAATTGTAACCAACTTATTCCAAGATGTCTTGTCAAGTAAAATTATCTCTCCATGCAGCAAGATAATTTCACTGGTATTTAGTAATTTTCTCCTCAAATTCAGTTTTCAGTTTTTTGCAGTGTATTTTTTAGAAGTCTTCGGATCATGTTACATTTTTTTTCCCTAAGTATGTCTCATCAAGTGTACATGGTTTGGTCTGGCTCTAGAAGCTTATTGAGCTTCTTATCTGCCTTATGTTCCTGATTAAGACCTTCACTGTGCTCCTGTCCCACTTAACTCTGAAAGCCTCTTCATGTCATGCCTCACATAGCTTCTATAGGTTTGTTTTTATAGTGTTTGGTTACCTATGCAGAGTATGTTTGCCTTTAAGTGTTATCTTCTTTTAAAATGTAAGCTATATTCCTGTTGTATTTATTGTTGTATATATTCCAGGTGCATAAGTGTGCTTGGATTATATTCTTCCTTACTTGTACATCTCTAGGTAATAGTAACGACCAATCATATAAATGTAAGAAATGTCATGTATGTGTGCATATCATTCAGAGTTGTATCACACATGTAAAATGTTTAGTTCCTTTTCTGAGGCAGATGGTTGCTCCGAAACCATAAAATAATCACTTGTGCCTAAATGATCACTAAATTTCTCTCCATTATATGTTTAAAATTCTAGCTTTGAATGTGCTACAAAAATTTTTGTTGCTCTCTCTTTGATCACTTTTGTGAACCACCTTGCCTTTCATGATGCCACTGGCATGCAAGCTTCCACTTAAATTTGTTGACTGAACCCCATCCATGGATTCTGGGAAATGCATTGCAGGTAACCTTGTGTATAAACTTGTTTACAGCAAGGGGAGTTTAGCAGCAGGATCAGTTTAACAATGTGAAATGATGTACAAAGAAGTTTTCATGATTCACAGGTGTGTCCTCTGTACCAACTGCTTTTTCCTTTTGGGAACTCCAGCTTGTGATCAAGAAATTGGTAGAGCATGAAATAAGTGCAAAACTGAGGAAAGGCAGGTGACAGCACTGTCACAAAGAATCATCCAGTAACTCTGTTTGCTAGCAAATTGTCCCACGTCCAACATCCATGTGAAACTCAGAACAGTTGGAATCAGGACAAGCATTAGGGTTGCAAAAGTTTGTTTTGCTTTCGGTGGAAGTGTTGCTATTGAATGAAGGAAAATGTCACTTGGTACTATGTTACATTTAACGGATTGCTGTCCTTTATTAGAAACTGTAGTAGATTGATTGATTGATTGATTGATTGATTGATTGATTGATTGATTGATTGATTTTATTTTGAATTGACAGACAATCAAAATCCAAAAGATAACATGTTAAAGTGAAAAACACTTATTTCCAACTTGGTCCTTAAACATCTCATCTCATCTCATTATTTCTAGCTGCTTTATCCTGTTCCACAAGGTCGCAGGCAAGCTGGAGCCTATCCCAGCTGACTACGGGCGAAAGGCGGGGTACACCCTGGACAAGTCGCCAGGTCATCACAGGGCTGACACAGAGACAACCATTCACACTCACATTCACACCTACGGTCAATTTAGAGTCACCAGTTAACCTAACCTGTATGTCTTTGGACTGTGGGGGAAATCGGAGCACCCGGAGGAAACCCATGTGGACACGGGGAGAACATGCAAACTCCGCACAGAAAGGTCCTCGCCGGCCACAGGGCTCGAATCCAGACCTTCTTGCTGTGAGGCGACAGCACTAACCACCACACCACCGTGCCGCCGTGTTAAAATATAACACAAAACACAAAACTTAACACAGACAAGTCCAAGAACATTTACTAAAACAAAATGGGACAAATAACATAAGATAATAAATAACACTACCCTGCGCATAGTAAGCATAATAAACATCTATCCATCCATTGTCGATACTGCTTATCCTACTGAGGGTTGTAGGTAAGCTGGACCCAATCTGAGCTGACATTCCTGGGATACAGGTATGATAGACAGGTCTCCAATCTACCACAGGGCTAACAGAGAGAGAGAGAGAGAGAGAGACAGACCACCATTCACTCGCATTCACACCTACGAGAAATTTAGAGGAACCAGTTGACCTACAACCCCGATTCCAAAAAATTGGGACAAAGTACAAATTGTAAATAAAAACGGAATGCAATGATGTGGAAGTTTCAAAATTCCATATTTTATTCAGAATAGAACATAGATGACATATCAAATGTTTAAACTGAGAAAATGTATCATTTAAAGAGAAAAATTAGGTGATTTTAAATTTCATGACAACAATACATCTCAAAAAAGTTGGGACAAGGCCATGTTTACCACTGTGAGACATCCCCTTTTCTCTTTACAACAGTCTGTAAATGTCTGGGGACTGAGGAGACAAGTTGCTCAACTTTAGGGATAGGAATGTTAACCCGTTCTTGTCTAATGTAGGATTCTAGTTGCTCAACTGTCTTAGGTCTTTTTTGTCGTATCTTCCATTTTATGATGCGCCAAATATTTTCTACGGGTGAAAGATCTGGACTGCAGGCTGACCAGTTCAGTATCCGGACCCTTCTTCTACGCAGCCATGATGCTGTAATTGATGCAGTATATGGTTTGGCATTGTCACGTTGGAAAATGCAAGGTCTTCCCTGAAAGAGACGTCGTCTGGATGGGAGCATATGTTGATCTAGAACCTGGATATAGTACTTTTCAGCATTGATGGTGTCTTTCCAGATGTGTAAGCTGCCCATGCCACACGCACTAATGTAACCCCATACCATCAGAGATGCAGGCTTCTGAACTGAGCGCTGATAACAACTTGGGTCGTCCTTCTCCTCTTTAGTCCGAATGACACGGCGTCCCTGATTTCCATAAAGAACTTCAAATTTTGATTCGTCTGACCACAGAACAGTTTTCCACTTTGCCACAGTCCATTTTAAATGAGCCTTGGCCCAGAGAAGACGTCTGCGCTTCTGGATCATGTTTAGATACGGCTTCTTCTTTGAACTATAGAGTTTTAGCTGGCAACGGCGGATGGCACGGTGAATTGTGTTCACAGATAATGTTCTCTGGAAATATTCCTGAGCCCATTTTGTGATTTCCAATACAGAAGCATGCCTGTATGTGATGCAGTGCCGTCTAAGGGCCCAAAGATCACGGGCACCCAGTATGGTTTTCCGGCCTTGACCCTTACGCACAGAGATTCTTCCAGATTCTCTGAATCTTTTGATGATATTATGCACTGTAGATGATATGTTCAAACTCTTTGCAATTTTACACTGTCGAACTCCTTTCTGATATTGCTCCACTATTTGTCGGCGCAGAATTAGGGGGATTGGTGATCCTTTTCCCATCTTTACTTCTGAGAGCCGCTGCCACTCCAAGATGCTCTTTTTATACCCAGTCATGTTAATGACCTATTGCCAGTTGACCTAATGAGTTGCAGTTTGGTCCTCCAGCTGTTCCTTTTTTGTACCTTTAACTTTTCCAGCCTCTTATTGCCCCTGTCCCAACTTTTTTGAGATGTGTTGCTGTCATGAAATTTCAAACGAGCCAATATTTGGCATGAAATTTCAAAATGTCTCACTTTCGACATCTGATATGTTGTCTATGTTCTATTGTGAATACAATATCAGTTTTTGAGATTTGTAAATTATTGCATTCCGTTTTTATTTATAATTTGTACTTTGTCTCAACTTTTTTGGAATCAGGGTTGTAATTGGCATGTCTTTGGACTGTGGGAAAAAACTGGAGCATCCTGAAGAAACCCATGCAGGCATGGGGAGAACATGCAAAGTCCATACACACTGCCAGGTTCAAACCCAGAACCTGCTTGCTGTGAGGCAACAGTGCTATCCACTGCACCACTGTGCTGTCCATCAATATACCTTTATGATCAAAATTTTCCAAGGCCTTGAGGACAACTCTTTTTTTCATGCAAGTTAATACGGTGGTGTAGTGGTTGGCACTGTCACCTCACAGCAAGAAGGTTCTGGGTTCGAGCCCAGTGGTTGATGGGGTCCTTTGCATGTTCTCACTGTGTCTGCGTGGGTTTCCTCTGGGTGCTTGGGTTTTCCCCACAGTCCAAAGACATGCGGTTAGGTTAACATGGGCCAGCCATGGCCTGAAGGTTGGGCTGAAGTGCCTTTGAGCAAGGGCACCTGACCCCCAACTGCTCCCTGGGTGCTGTAGCATAGCTGCCCACTGCTCTGGGTATGTGTGTGTGCTCAGTGCTCACTTGTGTGTGTTCACTGCTTCAGATGGGTTAAATGCAGAGGAGGAATTTTACTGTGCGCTTAAGTCTGTGCTTGAGTATACGTGTGACAAATAAAGTCTTCTTCTTCTTTGTCTTCTTACCGGACAAGGTGCAGTGCTTGTGCATTGCTCTGTGACACAGGGGTCACCATGGTAACTGCTTTAACCTGATCAAGGAATAATGTTGTTTAAAATTACATCCATCCATCCATTGTCTGTAACTGCTTATCCTGTTCTACAGGGTCGCAGGCAAGCTGGAGCCTATCCCAGCTGACTATGGGCAAGAGGCGGGGTACACCCTGGACAAGTCACCAGGGTATTGCAGGGCTGACACAGAGACAAACAACCATTCACACTCACATTCACACCTATGGTCAATTTAGAGCCACCAATTAGCCTAACCTGCATGTCTTTGGACTGTGGGGGAAACCGGAGCACCTGGAGGAAACCCACGCGGACAAGGGGAGAGCATGCAAACTCCACACAGAAAGGACCTCGCTGGCTGCTGGGCTCAAACCTAGGACCTTCTTGCTGTGAGATGTCTGTGAAGATTCTCAATCATCCAGGTCATAGTAAACTGTGGGTGGTAGAAATGGGCAACTGGACTTGCTTGAAAATTCTTGAAAACGTTTCACCTCTCATCCAAAAGGCTTCCTCAGTTCTGTCTGACTAATAGGGAGTATCAGATATTTATCTTCTCCTGGATCAGAATCAGAATCAGAATTCTGATGACCAGCTCATCTAAGGTTTCATTGAGGCATCATGTTGGTGTGGGTCACTGGAAGCTGGGTGTGAACGGCGAGTCATTAGGGTGATCAAAGGATCGCCCGTTAGGGTGATCAATGGCAATCTGACTCTCTCTGTCTGCCTGTGAGTCACCGAAAACAGCTGGGTCCTGGCGTACACCCAGCCGTCTGGGAAGAGTGTCCAAGACCGCCTTGTAGATGTTTGACAAATGATGTCTTAGACCCCCACCTCTGTTCAGTGATGGCCATTCCAGGTTGACAAAAATAGCTTCTTTAACTCCTCGCTCATACCAACGATCCTCTCTGGCTAAAATGTGTATGTTACAATCCTGAAATGAGTGTCCTTTGTTGTTAAGATGAATGTAGACAGCCGAGTCCTGGCCTGAGGAGCTGGCTCTCCTGTGTTGGGCCAAGCGCCTGTATAGCAGTTGTTTCGTCTCCCCAATATACGAATCCGTGCAATCATCACTGCACTGAATTGCATACGCTACGTTGTCCTGTTTGTGTCTAGGTATTCTGTCCTTAGGGTGGACCAGTTTCTGCTTCAGGGTGTTACTGGGTCTGAAATGTACCGGAATGTTGTGCTTGTAGAAGATCCTCCTGAGTTTCTCGGATAGACCAGAAATGTAGGGAATGACAATGTTCTTGCGTTTGTTCCTGTTATCATCCTTGTCAGTTATGTTCCTTTTTATGCTCTTTAGGAAAGCCCAGTTGGGATAACCGCAATTCTGAAGTGCTTTCTTGATATGATTCTGCTCCTTCTCTTTTCCCTCTAATGTTGTAGGAATGTTCTGAGCCCTGTGTTGCAAGGTCCTAATGACCCCCAATTTATGTTCCAGTGGGTGGTGAGAGTCGAAAAGTAGGTACTGGTCTGTGTCTAAAACCACCTCCTCTGGCAAGACAGAAGGGCTGACTTGGAGGAAGAAATCTGACCAGGCTACACAACCGGACATAGAAGAGAAATGGGTGAAGAACTTATCCGACAGGGTACTCACCCAACCAGAGAGAGATGTCTTATCCAAGGGTCTTAACTTTGCAGTTTCACCTGAGCGGATACCAGTAGTAGAACTCATCACAGCCACAGAGACAACCATCAGGAACAACAACCTGACCAACACGGAGTCAGAACAACTTAGACTGAAGATATCAGCTGCTGTATCCAGTGCGAAAGCACCCCCCTCCAACCTCACCAGCCAAGAAAGGAGGGCTCTTACAGTGCTTCAAAGAGACCGGAACATCACCATCCTTCCTGCTGACAAAGGGAGATGCACAGTGGTGCTAAACACAGCGGACTACCACTCCAGGATAACCAGTCTCCTCAGTGATACAACCACTTATGAAACATTGAGGAGGGACCCCACAAGTGGTTACAAAAGGAAAGTTGTTAGCTGTTTGCAACAACTAGAAAAGGAACAAGCCATCAACCGATCTCTTTACTACAGATTGTACCCTGGGGAAGCCGTGCCTCTCATATACGGACTCCCCAAGATTCACAAAGAAGGAGCTCCTCTCAGACCTATTATCAGCAGTATAAACTCGGTCACATATAACATTGCTAAACACCTAGCCACCATCTTGGCTCCTCTAGTTGGGAATACACCATATCATGTCAAAAATTCCCAAGATTTTGCTTCTAAACTTGCAGACCTCAAACTAGATTCAGATGAAACCACGGTTTCCTACGATGTCACTTCTCTGTTCACCTGCATTCCCACCACAGAAGCAGTTGGATCTGTAAGAAAACGACTCCTTCAGGATAGCTCCTTACTGGATAGAACGAAACTCACCATGGATCAGATTTGCACCCTGCTTGACCTCTGCCTGACTACCACTTATTTCCAGTTTAATGAAAGTTTCTACAGACAGAAGCATGGATGCGCCATGGGATCACCAGTGTCCCCTATTGTGGCCAATTTATACATGGAGGAAGTGGAACATATAGCTTTGACCACTTTTGCAGGAGTTGCTCCCAGCCATTGGTTTAGATACGTGGATGATACCTGGGTTAAAATCAAAATCCATGAGGTGGAAGCTTTCTCAAAACACATCAATGCAGTGGATAGCAACATCAATTTCACTCGGGAGGATGTCAGTGGGAATAATCTAGCCTTCTTGGATTGTGATGTACACATTAGACAAGACAGAAGCCTTAGTATCAAGGTCTACCGGAAACCCCCACACACAGACCAGTACCTACTTTTTGACTCTCACCACCCACTGGAACATAAATTGGGGGTCATTAGGACCTTGCAACACAGGGCTCAGAACATTCCTACAACATTAGAGGGAAAAGAGAAGGAGCAGAATCATATCAAGAAAGCACTTCAGAATGGCGGTTATCCCAACTGGGCTTTCCTAAAGAGCATAAAAAGGAACATAACTGACAAGGATGATAACAGGAACAAATGCAAGAACATTGTCATTCCCTACATTTCTGGTCTATCCGAGAAACTCAGGAGGATCTTCTACAAACACAACATTCCGGTACATTTCAGACCCAGTAACACCCTGAAGCAGAAACTGGTCCACCCTAAGGACAGAATACCCAGACACAAACAGGACAATGTAGTGTATGCAATTCAGTGTAGTGATGATTGCACGGATTCGTATATTGGGGAGACGAAACAACTGCTATACAGGCGCTTGGCCCAACACAGGAGAGCCAGCTTCTCAGGCCAGGACTCGGCTGTCTACGTTCATCTTAACAACAAAGGACACTCATTTCAGGATTGTAACGTACACATTTTAGCCAGAGAGGATCGTTGGTATGAGCGAGGAGTTAAAGAAGCCATTTTTGTCAACCTGGAACGGCCATCACTGAACAGAGGTGGGGGTCTAAGACATCATTTGTCAAACATCTACAAGGCAGTCTTGGACACTCTTCCCAGACGGCTGGGTGTACGCCAGGACCCAGCTGTTTTCGGTGACTCACAGGAGGACAGAGAGAGTCAGACTGCCATTGATCACCCTAACGGGCAATCCTTTGATCACCCTAATGACTCGCCGTTCACACCCAGCCTCCAGTGACCCACACCAACATGATGCCTCAATGACACCTTAGATGAGCTGGTCATCAGAATTCTGATTCTGATCCAGGAGAAGATAAATATCTGATACTCCCTATTAGTCAGACAGAACTGAGGAAGCCTTTTGGATGAGAGGTGAAACATTTTCAAGAATTTTCAAGCAAGTCCAGTTGCCCATTTCTACCACCCACAGTTTTCTCGCTGTGAGGCGACAGCGTGCCGCCTTACACCACCGTGCCGCCTTAAAATTACATATTTCTTTATATTTTTGGGAAATGAAAACAGTGAAGGGGTGGCATGGTGGTGTAGTGGTTAGCGCTGTTGCCTCACTGCAAGAAGGTCCTAGGTTTGAGCCCAGTGGCTGGCGAGGGCTTTTCTTTGTGGAGTTTGCATGTTCTCCCCATGTCTGTGTGGGTTTCCTCCGGGTGCTCCGGTTTCCCCCACAGTCCAAAGGCATGCAGGTTAGGTTAGGTTAACTGGTGACTCTAAATTGACCATAGGTGTGAATGTGAGCGTGAATGGTTGTTTGTCTCTGTGTCAGCCCTGCAATAACCTGGCGACTTGTCCCGGGTGTACCCCGCCTCTTGCCCATAGTCAACTGGGATAGGCTCCAGCTTGCCTGCGACCCTGTAGGACAGGATAAGCGGCTACAGATAATGGGTGGATGGACAACAGTGAAGCTCAATGGGGGGGAAACTGTGGCCAAAAGTACATGGACACCTGACCATTTTTTTTTACTGTGAATTTTACCTGACTGAATTTTACTGTGCCTAAGTCTGTGCTTGAGTGTACGTGTGATAAATAAAGGTTTGTTATTCTTGTTATGGGTGGCACGGTGGTGTAGTGGTTAGCGCTGTCGCCTCATAGCAAGAAGGTCCTGAGTTCGAGCCCAGCGGCCGACGAGGGCCTTTCTGTGTGGAGTTTGCATGTTCTCCCTGTGTCTGCGTGGGTGTGCTCCAGTTTCCCCCAAAGGCATGCAGGTTAGGCTAATTGGTGGCTCTAAATTGACCGTAGGTGTGAATGGTTGTCTGTGTCTATGTGTCAGCCCTGCGATAACCTGGAGACTTGTCCAGGGTGTACCCCGCCTCTCACCCATAGTCAGCTGGGATAGGCTCCAGCTTGCCTGCAACCCTGTAGGACAGGATAAGCAGCTACAGATAATGGATGGATGGATGTTCTTGTTATATTCATTACAGGAAAAGCCCAGTGTCTTCATGTCTGAAATTCTTCATGCTTAATATTTAAAGGACTCTCTCTCTCTTTCTTCCTTTTTATTTCTAAATATATAGAGCCATGTTTACAGAGTGTTTCCCCAGGGGTCTGTGAAACATAGCCGGGGGGTGGTGTCTGTGATTTTTTTTCTTCTTCTAATTTTATTACACTGGTGGGGATGAGTTCTATGACTGAAAAGTTCTGAAATTAAAAAGCATCTAAATTATGTGCCAATTTTGTTTGTTTGTTAAAAAAAATCAGTTTTACAGTTAAAGGGGTCCCTGACTAAAATGTTTAAGATCCCCAGATATAGTGTGTGTGTGTGTGTGTGTGTGTGTGTGTGTGTGTGTGTGTGTGTGTGTGTGTGTGTGTGTGAGAAACAGGGGAGGGGGAGAGACCGTGCGTGTTTTGTCAACGGAATTAAATTATACTCTTTGCCTGTAAAAAGATCATCAAACGACTTCAGGTGATTCAAAATGCAGCGGCTAGGGTTCTCACACGAACAAAAAGAACAGAGCACATTACTCCAATTCTAAGGTCCCTTCACTGGCTTCCAGTAAGCTACAGAATTGACTTTAATGCTGCTGGTGTACAAATCTCTAAATGGTACAGGGCCCAATTACCTCTCTGATATGCTGCAGCGGCCTAACCCAATCAGATCTACCAGATCGCAGCAGCAAAATTTACTGGTAAAACCTGTTGTTAAAACAAAGTGTGGTGAAGCAGCTTTTAGCTACTATGCAGTACAGCTATGGAACCAACTCCCAGAGGACATCAAAAATGCTCCTGCTGTTGGCAGCTTCAAATCTAGATTAAAGACCAAGCTGTTTTCAGATGCTTTCTGCTAACTGATAAATATCATCTTTACATGTTTTAAACTTTACTTAACTTTTACTGTATTTGCATGTTTTAAACATTACTTAACTTTTATTCCATTTTATTCTGCTGTTTTTTACTGAACTTTTACTTCATTTTATTGCTTTATTTCTACTATTGTTTAATTCTCATATTATTTTTTATTTTTCTCATATTATTATCTCATATGTCATATCAAGCCTATCATTCGTTGGTGCGTCCAAAGCTCGAATATGGTTGTAGTGCGTGGAACCCCTATACTAAGCAGAGTATCAACCAAATTGAAATGGTCCAGCGTCGCGCTGCACGATTCGTCTACAATGACTATTCTCGTTTTAGTTATGTGACTACAATGATAGAGTGTCTTGGTTGGGATTCTCTTGAAGATCGCAGACTTTTCTTTCAAGCCAGTATGTTCTACAAGATCTTAAATGGACGTGTTGGCATTTGTTTCCCTCCTGAAGTGCGTCAAATTACAAGAGCTACTAGACTACCAAACACTCGTCCTTTTCATCAAATCAGTGTGTATCTCATCTCATCTCATTATCTCTAGCCGCTTTATCCTTCTACAGGGTCGCAGGCAAGCTGGAGCCTATCCCAGCTGACTACAGGCGAAAGGCGGGGTACACCCTGGACAAGTCGCCAGGTTATCACAGGGCTGACACATAGAAGCAGACAACCATTCACACTCACATTCACACCTACGGTCAATTTAGAGTCACCAGTTAACCTAACCTGCATGTCTTTGGACTGTGGGGGAAACCGGAGCACCCGGAGGAAACCCACGCGGACACGGGGAGAACATGCAAACTCCACACAGAAAGGCCCTCGCCAGCCCCGGGGCTCGAACCCAGGACCTTCTTGCTGTGAGGCGACAGCGCTAACCACTACACCACCGTGCCGCCCTACATGGAATAATTTACCTATAAATGATGTAAATTTAAATAATTTTAAATCCATTGCTCTTGCAGCCATTACGTCATAAGCAAATATTTTATATGTTTTTAGATTATATTGTAAATAGATTTTGTTGACCATTATATTTTATGTATATTTTTATTTAAGGTTTTTTTTCCTCCTAGTATAGTGTATGGGGGCGGTACGGTGGTGTAGTGGTTAGCGCTGTCGCCTCACAGCAAGAAGGTCCTGGGTTTGAGCCCCGTGGCCGGCGAGGGCCTTTCTGTGTGGAGTTTGCATGTTCTCCCCGTGGGTTTCCTCCGGGTGCTCCGGTTTCCCCCACAGTCCAAAGAAACATGCAGGTTAGGTTAACTCTCATCTCATCATCTTTAGCTGCTTTATCCTGTCCTACAGGGTCTCAGGCAAGCAGGAGCCTATCCCAGCTGACTACGGGTGAAAGGTGGGGTACACCCTGGACAAGTCGCCAGGTCATCACAGGGCTGACACACAGACAACCATTCACACTCACGGTCAATTTAGAGTCACCAGTTAACCTAACCTGCATTAGGAAGGCCCTCGCCGGCCACGGGGCTCGAACCCGGACCTTCTTGCTGTGAGGCGACAGCGCTAACCACTACACCACCGTGCCGCCCGGTTAGGTTAACTGGTGGCTCTAAATTGACCGTAGGTGTGAATGTGAGTGTGAATGGTTGTCTATGTGTCAGCCCTGTGATGACCTGGCGACTTGTCCAGGGTGTACCCCGCCTTTTGCCCGTAGTGTATGCTGTTTTTAGGAGTATTTTCATTAAAGGATTTTTATTTTCCTCTCTTCTTCCCCCTTTATTTTATATAATTTTATTTTCTATTGTTTACTGTTTTGCCTTTACCTCTGTAAAGCACATTGAACTGCCACTGTGTATGAAATGCGCTATATAAATAAACTTGCCTTGCCTTGTAAATAAAATCGGTGTGATTTAACACCTGTCACTTTGTTAGTGCTTTACACCTTGTACCGATGGCCATAGGAGGAGGTGAGAGGAGGAGGAGGTGAGGGGGGGGGGACCTGCCTCTTGGACTAAGAGCATTAGAGTGCATTTGGTTGTGACATCAGCAGCGCGTGCTGTCACTGTCATATGCGCGAGCACTCGGGCAGCTCGGACCGGTTCAGGGCAGAAGCGCGCGCTTGTTCACTCTGCAGCTGACAGGAAGGTAAGAGCGCGCGCGTCGCTGAGGGAAACACGAGCTGGCTTTTTCTCCTCGGTGACATTTCGGTTTACTACTTTCCTTTGACGCGGTAATTCCTTATAAAGACCCGTGTGTTGGCGCCGCTCGACTCGGTCCTCGTTTGGAGCGTTTTGTCCGTTTTCTGTTCCGAGACGCGAGTCCAGGTGAGCGGGTTCTCCCACATTTCCCTCTGCTCTTCGAAGCATCTAGAACCTGTTAGCTGTAGGTCTTATTTTGTTCAGAGTACAACAGCAAGTAGCAGCATCTCAGTGCTGCTTTATGATAAATATTCTCGTTTTGTTCACAAGGTGGGTTTCCGAAACATTCGTCCTTCTATCTGACCGGCTGTGTTTCTACAGGACCAGGGTGCAACACTTCATACAGCAGGGCTGCGACCACATACCCGTCTGAGACACATGCAGACATGTATAACGCATACACAGGACCGTGCATGCTAACCGTAAAACACACCAAACAGTTGTCTGTAAACTGTTGACACTATTTCTAGCGTCGGAAAAAATAATACAGTGACTTTGAAAAGTTGGGTGATTTGTGTTGCTGTGTTCTGAGCATGGCTTGGTGAAATGGTTAATGGAGAAAACATTAAAACATCATGCAAATGCAGGGCTTCTCGTTGTGGTCGCTGAGCTAAATGTTGTTATACAGTATGATAAGCTTTGGGGGGTCATGGTGTGCAGATTTACTGCATACAAGTGTGCCGCGCGCACTTGTGAACAAAATTATATTGTATAAATCCATATCACTGACAAGGAGCCCTCTCTTTCTTTTTCTTTATACACTATGATAAGCTTTTTTTGGGGGGGGGAGGTCAGTGTGTATGCAGTAAATATGCACAAGTGTGTGTGTGTACACACTTGTGAACAAAATTCTCATCTCATTATCTGTAGCTGCTTTATCCTGTTCTACAGGGTCGCAGGCAAGCTGGAGTCTATCCCAGCTGACTACGGGCGAAAGGCGGGGTACACCCTGGACAAGTCGCCAGGTCATCACAGGGCTGACACATAGACAACCATTCACACCTACGCCTACGGTCAATTTAGAGTCACCAGTTAACCTAACCTGCATGTCTTTGGACTGTGGGGGAAAACGGAGCACCCGGAGGAAACCCTCACTGTGAGGCGACAGCGCTAACCACTACACCACCGTGCCGCCTGAACAAAATTATATATTGTATAAATCCATATCACTGACAAGGAGCCCTGTTTTTCTTTTTCTTTATGCACTATATGATGAGCTTTTTTTCCTTTTTTGGGAGGTCAGTGTGTATGAAGTAAATATGCACAAGTGTATGTGTGTGCGTGCACTTGTGAACAAAATTATATATTGTATAAATCCATATCACTAACTTGGAGCCCTGGGCGGTACGGTGGTGTAGTGGTTAGCATGGTCGCCTCACAGCAAGAAGGTTCCAGGTTCGAACCCAGTGGCCAGCGAGGGCCTTTCTGTGTGTAGGTTTCCTCTGGGGTGCTCCGGTTTCCCCCACAGTCCAAAGACATGCAGTTAGGTTAACATGGGGTGCTCTAGTGTGGCGGCCCACCGCTCCGGGTGTGTGCACGCGTGTGTTCGCTGCTTCAGATGGGTTAAATGCAAAGGATGAATTTCACTGTGCTTGAAGTGTGCATGTGACAAAGGTTTCTTCTTTTTCTTTATACACTATGATAAGCTTTTTTCTTCTTTTTTTTTTTTGGGAGGTCAGTGTGTATGCAGTAAGTGTGTGTGTTCACACGTGAACAAAATTAAATATTGTATAAATCCATCACTGACAAGGAGCTCTTTCTTTCTTTCTTTCTTTCTTTCTTTCTTTCTTTCTTTCTTTCTTTCTCTTTCTACTGCAGCTCTTTTCTCTCATCCCATTGAATGTTGATGGAGTTCTTGCAGGGCAGTGGTGACTACTGCCACGCCCAACATCGTTACGCCTGAGCCCAGGTGACGCCACCCTGTCCTGCCTGCTGAAAAGAAGCGCCTTCACTGCCTGGCTGTCTCTGGCCCTATCGACTCCTGATTTCACCAAACACCAGATGGGTTAAGGGGAGTTGTTGCTCAGGGCTATTGGACAGTGCTCCACCCTGCTCTGGCCCATGTCTGATCCTACTAGCATTTCGGAGAAACAGGCAACTGTTTTTATTCGTACTGATAGATAGCAGGAGTCTTCTGAGGTGTTCCTCTGTGACAGAAGAGTGAGAGTAGCACTGTCAATCAGACAGATAGTGTAGGGCTGCTAGTGGGTGTGTGTTTTACCTACAGGACGCTGGCTCAGCCCATACTGTGGCTGGCTCTTGGACATGGCCAGGATGAACAGACCGGCCCCTGTTGAAGTCTGCTACAAAAACATGCGCTTTCTGATCACACACAATCCAACCAATGCCACTCTGAGCTCCTTCATAGAGGTGAGAGATGGTTAAATATACTGTAGGGCTGGGTGATATGAAAAAAAAAAATCATGATTCTTGAAGCCATTTCTACAATTCATGTTGTATATCATATATAGGTTTGTGAGCAATTTCCCAAGAGTACAATAGAAATACAGTTGCACAGTATAAGTAGAATAGAATACAGTAATATTTGTAAAAATTCTAAACATCAAATCTGCTGCTTCCAGTGAATTCAGTTTGTTATTATTAAAAGTTTTTTTTTAAACAAAAAGATGTCCACAATATCTCACAGAAGAGTATTGTGATACAATTTATAATGATGGGCAATATGATTAATATAATCTCTATCACTTAGTTTTAAATATTAAACAGACTTCTGAACAAGATGCATGTTGTCTCACACACACAACTAGAACCACAATAACAGTACCAAGATAAGATGATCCCTGTCTGACTTGCTCTGGAAAAGCATCACTATTTTGTCACCATGCGCTTCAAAGCCTGTTACTATCAAGACCTTTCTAGAAAGCATTGTCTTACTATTGGTGCATAGTGAGGTTACACAGGGAGTTTTTTTTTTTTTTTTAAATCATAATACTACAACTAATAATGATTCAATTATAATGCAAATGATAAGAAAATAAGTTATACCATTACCTCAAATCTTGTGCTAGCATAGATTTTAATCTGTGTTTTTATCCTGGTTTTGTCCTGCTGGTGCAAGGTAACCATGTTTTAATTTTGTAGGATCTGAAGAAGTACGGTGCAACTACAGTGGTGCGAGTGTGTGAAGTAACATATGACAAGACACCACTGGAGAAAGATGGCATCACAGTCATGGTGAGCGCTATGCTGTGCTTAATAATCCTGTGCTGTAGATAGCGGCCTTGTGCAAACTAACACTGCTCATTATGCATGTTCTATGCATCTATTCCATTCATTTCACAGATAAAACAGATAATTACACTGTATGGCCAAAAGAATGTGGACACCTGACCATCACACCCATATGTGGTTCTTCACCAAACATTGAAACACACAATTGTTTATAGGCACTTCCCTAAAAGCGAAGCTCCTGATGAGTGTAAAATGTGTTAGCAAATAAATCAAGCAAACGAAAAATAAGCGCCAAGTGAATAAGCAAATTAAAAATAAGCACGGTATGGTGGTGCAGTGGTTAGCACTGTTACCTCACAGCAAGAAGGTTCCGGGTTCGAACCTCACAGCTGACGGGGGCCTTTCTGTGTAGAGTTTGCATGTTCTCCCTGTGTCTGTGTGGGATTCCTCAGGGTGCACCGGTTTCCCCACAGTTCAAAGACATCCAGATTTGGTAAAATGCCCAGCCACTGGGATTGTACGAGCCAGTGCGTTCTTGGTGCCAGTCCCAAGCCCAGGTAGATTGGGGAGGGCTGTGTCAGGAAGGGCATCTGGTGTAAAAATCTATGTTAAATCAAGTAGCGGCTCTGTTCTGCTGCGTTGACCATTAACGGGAACAGCTGAAAGAAGAATAAATTTAAAATGAATACTGAATTAAAAAACCCCATCTATCTTGTGTAAATAAAGAGAGAAATGTCTTTGTCCGGTGATCAAGTGTTTGAGATGCGTTGTTTTACACTTACGATCAGGTACTATGTGGTGGTACACGTACGTACAGACATTGTACAGTCGCAAAAGCCAACAAAAATTAGGTTGATGCATTACCATATCCTCTTAAGTATGAAGCTTCACTCTGTAATAAGATGCCTTTGTATGCTGTAGCATTACAAATTCCCTTCAGTGGAACGATGTGGACCAAACGTGTTCCAGCATGACTGTGCCCCTGTGCACATGGTGAGGTCCATGAAGACATGGCTTGCCAAATGTGTTAGCGTGGAAGATCTCAACCCCACTGAACATCTTTGGGATGAACTGGAACACTGACTGTGCACCAGGCCTCCTTGTCTGACATCAGTGCCTGACCTCACTAATGCTCTTGTGGCTGAATGAGCAAATCCCCACAGCCATGTTCCAAAATCTAGTGGAAAACCTTTCCAGAAGATTGGAGGCTATTACAATAGCAAAAGTGGACTAAATCTGTAACAGGATGTTCAACAAGCATATATGGCTGTGTTTGTCAGGTGTCGACAAACTTTTGTCCATATAGTGTACCTTTTATTACTTCTGGACCATCACAAATGGCTATTGCTTCTTTGGTCTACTGTAGCACCCTAGAATAACATGGTCTGCTTACTTTTTTGCTTACTTCGACAAAGAGCAAATTATTTCCTTTGAGTTTGTTTGCACCAGAGCATACTGCTCTGTATATGGCTTTGGCAACAGTTTAAACAGTAACAGGCCTTATTAAAAGCCTGCCAGATTGTAGGTGCTTAAATCAGTTCCAGCTTTTCCCTTTTGATGATGACCTTGATTACGCACATGAGCCAAAGGTATTTTATGAAAATTAGAGTATATAGTGAGGGTTTATCCTTAACTTATAACTGTGTGTGCCTGGACGCAGCAACAGCATTGTTCACAACCTTGCCTTCCCACTTTATGTATGTGTGGAGTACTAAATGCGACATGCACTAGAATGGTATGTCAGACCCAAAATATTTGTATCCAGCAGGTTTTCATGTCGACCTATAAAATGTTTAGCTATTTCTTACCAGTTACAGTGGTGCTTGAAAGTTTGTGAACCCTTTAGAATTTTCTATATTTCTGCATAAATATGACCTAAAATATCATCAGATTTTCCCACAAGTCCTAAAAGTAGATAAAGAGAACCCAGTTAAACAAATGAGACAAAAATATACTTGGTCATTTATTTATTGAGGGAAATGATCCAATATTACATATCTGTGCAGGCCTAGAAATTCATATTTTTTTCATCAGCCAGCTGGACTAGTTACCTTCCAAAGTAACTAGCCAAACAGAAAATCAACTAGCCAAAATTTGTTCATGTATGAATTTTACTTCTGTCAAAAATAACACAAAAGAGAGTAGTTACCATTGTTCATGACCAATGTGCATTTATTTCAAGACCCGACTATTTTGATACTGTTGTTAAATACATAAATGAGAACAACACAGAGCACCATAATATAATATCAACAAATAATATATTGGAAAACTTGGCAACTTGGTGTATGAGTATTGAAAACAAATATACAACCCCGATTCCAAAAAAGTTGGGACAAAGTACAAATTGTAAATAAAAACGGAATGCAATAATTTACAAATCTCAAAAACTGATATTGTATTCACAGTAGAACATAGACAACATATCAAATGTCGAAAGTGAGACATTTTGAAATTTCATGCCAATTATTGGCTCATTTGAAATTTCATGACAGCAACACATCTCAAAAAAGTTGGGACAAGGGCAATAAGAGGCTGGAAAAGTTAAAGGTACAAAAAAGGACCAGCTGGAGGACCAAATTGCAACTCATTAGGTCAATTGGCAATAGGTCATTAACATGACTGGGTATAAAAAGAGCATCTTGGAGTGGCAGCGGCTCTCAGAAGTAAAGATGGGAAGAGGTTCGCCAATCCCCTTAATTCTGCGCCAACAAATAGTGGAGCAATATCAGAAAGGAGTTCAACAGTGTAAAATTGCAAAGAGTTTGAACATATCATCATCTAACGTGCATAATATCATCAAAAGATTCAGAGAATCTGGAAGAATCTCTGTGCGTAAGGGTCAAGGCCGGAAAACCATAATGGGTGTCCGTGATCTTCGGGCCCTTAGACGGCATTGCATCACATACAGGTATGCTTCTGTATTGGAAATCACAAAATGGGCTCAGGAATATTTCCAGAGAACATTATCTGTGAACACAATTCACCGTGCCATCCGCCGTTGCCAGCTAAAACTCTATAGTTCAAAGAAGAAGCCGTATCTAAACATGATCCAGAAGTGCAGACGTCTTCTCTGGGCCAAGGCTCATTTAAAATGAACTGTGGCAAAGTGGAAAACTGTTCTGTGGTCAGACGAATCAAAATTTGAAGCTCTTTATGGAAATCAGGGACGCCGTGTCATTCGGACTAAAGAGGAGAAGGACGGCCCAAGTTGTTATCAGCGCTCAGTTCAGAAGCCTGCATCTCTGATGGTATGGGGTTGCATTAGTGCGTGTGGCATGGGCAGCTTACACATCTGGAAAGACACCATCAATGCTGAAAGGTATATCCAGATTCTAGAGCAACATATGCTCCCATCCAGACGACGTCTCTTTCAGGGAAGACCTTGCATTTTCCAACATGACAATGCCAAACCACATACTGCATCAATTACAGCATCATGGCTGCATAGAAGAAGGGTCCGGGTACTGAACTGGCCAGCCTGCAGTCCAGATCTTTCACCCATAGAAAACATTTGGCGCATCACAAAACGGAAGATACGACAAGAAAGACCTAAGACAGTTGAGCAACTAGAATCCTACATTAGACAAGAATGGGTTAACATTCCTATCCCTAAACTTGAGCAACTTGTCTCCTCAGTGCCCAGACGTTTACAGACTGTTGTAAAGAGAAAAGGGGATGTCTCACAGTGGTAAACATGGCCTTGTCCCAATTTTTTTGAGATGTGGTGTTGTCATGAAATTTAAAATCACCTAATTTTTCTCTTTAAATGATACATTTTCTCAGTTTAAACATTTGATATGTCATCTATGTTCTATTCTGAATAAAATATGGAATTTTGAAACTTCCACATCATCGCATTCCGTTTTTATTTACAATTTATACTTTGTCCCAACTTTTTTGGAATCAGGGTTGTACTTATGATCATGACTATAGCACCCAAAATATGTCCAAAATGCTTTCTGTATTTAACCATTTATGAGAGAGAAAGCATTAGGAGCTTCATATTGACTAGGAATCAACTTGAAAAAATTAATTATTCCATAAAAATCGTATCGCAGCCAAGGCCTACCCTGCTCCCACGTTTGCTTATAAGTCCTTTGTCGTTTTTCCTTCTCTTATGCTTTATTGGCGGCCTTTTTCTCCTCTTCAGACCGAGGTCGCTTTGTCCCCGTCTCTGGCGGTTTCTGTATACCTTTCAGAAAATTCCACATCGCAACGTAGCTTTGGCAGATGTAGATGTAAACAACAACAAAAACACGTGTTTAAATGGGCGATAATGTGGCCACATCTATTGAATTTGATAACATGATTACCGCGATATTCAACGAGATGCGTTATATGCATGCGCAGTAGTGAAAAAAACGACAGCCTGACTCGTACACGATATGATTTGGAATTCTTCGGTATTTTCCGTCCTGCCGGTAAACACATCGATTAACACGGACACGGCACATTCTTAATATGTGGCGGCTTTAGTTGACGGTGTGTCTGAATCTTCGCTTCATGTATATTTTTTTATTTTCAACTAGCCAGCCGGGCAGGCTAGTGACAGGAATTACCCGCCAAATGACAAATTAAGTCGCCTCGGGTGACCGGACCACCGCGAATTTCGAGCCGTGCTGCGAGTGGCAAAAGTATGTGAACCTTTGCTTTCAGTATCTGGTGTGACCCCCTCGTGCAGCAATAACTACAACTAAACGTTTCCAGTAACTGTTGATCAGTCCTGCACACCGAATTTTAGCCCATTCCTCTGTACAGAACAGCTTCAACTCTGGGATGTTGGTGGGTTTCCTCACATGAACTGCTCGCTTCAGGTCCTTCCACAACATTTTGATTAGATTAAGGTCAGGACTTTGACTTGGCCATTCCAAAACATTAACTTTATTCTTCTTTAACCATTCTTTGGTAGAACGACTTGCATGCTTAGGGTCGTTGTCTTGCTGTATGACCCACCTTCTCTTGAGATTCAGTTCATGGACAGATGTCCTGACGTTTTCCTTTAAAATTCTCTGCTATAATTCAGAATTCATTGTTCCACCAATGATGGCAAGCTGTCCTGGCCCAGATGCAGCAAAATGGGGCCCAAACCATGACACTACCACCACCATGTTTCACAGATGGGATAAGGTTCTTATGCTGGAATGCAGTGTTTTCCTTTCTCCAAACATAATGCTTCTCATTTAAACCAAAAAGTTCTATTTTGGTCTCATCCATCCATAAAACATTTTTCCAATAGCCTTCTGGCTTGTCCACGTGATCTTTAGCAAACTGCAGACGAGCAGCAATGTTCTTTTTGGAGATCAGTGGCTTTCTCCTTGCAACCCTGCCATGCACACCATTGTTCAGTATCAGTGGCAGCTGGTAGTCTTTCAAACAGGGGAGGCTGGTCGGTTACGATATTTCCAGATTTTAAAAGAAAAAACACATCAATTTTGCCCATACTCTTGCCTCTGATCTGGCTGATTGTTGGCAGGGTCACAAACTGTGAAATAACAGGTTCTTTTGGCCCATTAGCCTACTGTCCAATATACATGATGGTGGTGTTGGGGGGGGGTATATTTTAATATTTAATATTTTAAAATTGTGAATGTTGTTTAAAAATTGACCTCGGCTGTGTTTTTGTTTAAAAATGTTTTCCAAATTGTAGCGGTGTTTAATTCATACCCAGAAAAACATATATTCCAATATAATATACTCAGCATAAACATTTTAAATAGATTCTATATTTTTGGTCCATCCATGACATATTACTAAAGTAGCCTATTTACTGTTGTTGATGTGGGTCACTTGCTGTTAGCCAATTCACTTTCTCGTACCAGGAGAGCTGAAAGGAACGAGTATTATTCCCTACCTTTTTCACCAAGTCAGTTTGAGGCGTTGGTCTACCCTGCTCTTTAATTTTAATTTTTTCCTCGAAAGGAAGACTGGCAAATGGCTTTGCCAAAATTAAATCAGCAATGCTTGGCATCAGTGCGCAGCTTTCTTGCTAGCTGACTAGCCCCCTCAAGTTCAAGTTCAGTCACTCAAATAAACAAAATTTCTGGAACTAAGATAGCAAACTTGACAACACTATATTTACACTTTATTTACAATGAAAATATATACAAACTAAAAAAGCTGGTAGAAACCTTATGTAATGAATGAAATCGAAATGTAAGCCGATCTCTTACAATACACCACAGCACTTGCGAATCCGCATGGGACTGAACTGATGTTGCCAGATACTGCTGACGTTATCCAGCCCAAAATATGTTCAAAACCTGCCAAAATGCACTTAAAACCGCCCAATTGGGCGGGAAACCCCCCAATCTGGCAACACTGTACCGCTGCCTGTCTATAGTTGAAACGAGCTGTCAATCAAAGAAAATATCCGGCCGCTTTCACCAATCACCAGTCTCCTCGCGGAAACTGCCATGTCCCTCCCATGTGAGGCTGGGAGTCCGTGGGCGGGCATTTTCGCAGTACTTGTCCAATAATCGTCTTGCATTTTGAGATTGACAAGCACATAGCTCCCAATCCACTGAGGCTGGGCTGCATCGCGCTGTCACGAGGGGGAAAAACTCACGCACACATTAGGCGAACTGGGGAAAGTTATAACAATGATTTCACACTGTAGTTGGGTTGAGCACATGATTTCTATGATTCTGGATCTGAAATAGCAATGTTATAAAGTCAGCTATAACATAAGCCTAGCACAATTTCATCCTACACGATGTTCGTCATTTTTAGAGGAGGCTGAGCCTCCCTCGTTGTCTTGGAGCAATCGCCCGTGTTCAGTATTCTCCTGATGGTGGACTCATGAACATTAACATTAGCTAATGTGAGAGAGGCCTTCAGTTGTTTAGAAGTTACCCTGGGGTCCTTTGTGACTTCGCCGACTATTACATGCCTTGCTCTTGGAGTGATCTTTGTTGTTCGACCACTCCTGGGGAGGGTAACAATGGTCTTGAATTTCCTCCATTTGTACACAATCTGTCTGACTGTGGATTGGTGGAGTCCAAACTCTTTAGAGATGGTTTTGTAACCTTTTCCAGCCTGATGAGCATCAACAACGCTTTTTCTGAGGTCCTCAGAAATCTCCTTTGTTCGTGCCATGATACACTTCCACAAACATGTGTTGTGAAGATCAGACTTTGATAGATCCCTGTTCTTTAAATAAAACAGGGTGCCCACTCACACCTGATTGTCATCCCATTGATTGAAAACACCTGACTCTAATTTCACCTTCAAATGAACTGCTAATCCTAGAGGTTCACATACTTTTGCCACTCACAGATATGTAATTTTGGATCATTTTCCTCAATAAATAAATGACCAAGTATAATATTTTTGTCTCATTTGTTTAACTGGGTTCTCTTTATCTACTTCTAGGACTTGTGTGAAAGTCTGATGTTGTTTTAGGTCATATTTATGCAGAAATATAGAAAATTCTAAAGGGTTTGCAAACTTTCAAACACCACTGTATGTTGGGAAACGGATTTGTCATTGTGCAGTAGCATGGAGATGTTAAACACACGAATGCTCTTGGTTAGCTTTTCCAATGTCATTCTGATTGTCACATTGTTGATCTCAAATGGCAAACTATGACTTTGCATTTTAGGATTTCATAATTTAGATGAGGTGCAGCATGGTGGTGTAGTGGTTACCACTGTTGCCTCACAGCAGGAAGGTCCTGGGTTCGAACCCAGCGGCCGGCGAGGGCCTTTCTGTGTGGAGTTTGCATGTTCTCCCCGTGTCTGCGTGGGTTTCCTCCAGGTGCTCCGGTTTCCCCTACAGTCCAAAGACATGCAGGTTAAGTTAATTGGTGGCTCCAAATTGACTGCAGGTGTGAGTGTGAATGGTTGTTTGTCTCTGTCCCTGCGATGATCTGGCGACTTGTCCAGGGTGTACCCCACGTCTCACCCATAGTCAGCTGGGATAGGCTCTAGCTTGCCCGCGACCCTGCACAGGATAAGTGGTTACGGATAATGGACGGATGAATAATTTAGATGGTCCTAAGGATTTGTGCTCAGATCAAACTTTTTTGGTAGTTTTGAAGGCTACATGAGGAGCAACTAACCATAATAGGGAAGTCAGTCGGTATTAATTCTCAAACTGTCTAACAATACATAACTGTGAGGTTTGAGATTCTAGTGCCTTCAGTGTGTTGTGGGCAGTCTGCTATTTACACATGCACTGCACAATGAAGACACACAGCATTTTCTGACATGCACAATGAATGTGCTGAATGAACATAGGACACCTGCAGCAGCTATCTTGCGTATACAAGCAAGTATAAACCCATATCAAGTACAAGTAACCTGATTGAGGCTTTCAGCTGCTCTGAAAGGGGATTCTCTCCATGCTTTTCCTGCTAACGTCAGAGCTTTCTCTTACTCCCCTCTCTCCTTGCTTCCCCCCCCTTACTCTGTCTACTCTGTCTCTTGCTCCCCATCTCACCCATTCCTGGATGAGAATTACACAGCTGCAGTTAACTTGATTCTGGATAGATTTTTTTCCAGTTTGGCCGTATTCCAGACTTTACTGTTACTCTGTTTATATATTTAAAAAAAAAAGGAAATAAAAACCATGCATGTGAGGCACACAACACCGCTAAGTTATATAAAACTGCCTCCTCCTCAATGCTTTTAGGAGAATACAAAATCAAGAAGAAAATTCTTCATAGGGACTATTTATGTCTTTTAGAAAAGCTGAACTGCTTGTGGATTAGGCAGAACACAGTATTTGTCATGTTGTTGAATGTTACAAATTTTCTAAACAGAAATACAGGTAATTATGACCAAAGGTTATCATTTTGTTTATGCTCCTGTTAAGGTTTGTGCCACCTCTAGAGGTTCACCATCTTGGAGCCTATATGTGATCACCTTATCAGATAATGTTGCACAAGCTTGGTCTAGAACATTTCAGTACTTTGAATGCAATTCTATTTTATTTCTTTAGAGTATTCAGTGTGAGGTACCATGAGAGCTGCCTTCCTCTCGCACTTTGTATTCTCTCACTTGTTACTTTGGAACGCTGTGAAGTTCTCCATGTTTCTCGAGAGCTGACAACTTGTTTGTTTGAAAATCCCTTTGAATGAATTCTGGAATCATTTTTGCTCAAATACTGTTGAGTGCATCATTGTTTTGGTACCTGTGTCTGAATTGAGGTTACCTGGGTCAGACATGTTGGCACACTGACTGTTCTGATTTAACAAGAGGGATAGTGTTCTCTAAACAGCCCCGTGATCTGTGTGTTTGTGTCTGATCGGCTGCCAGCTACTATTTGCAGACAGGTGCTGGAGACTGGAAAACCCTACAACAAGCCTTCATAAATAGAGAGACCCTTAAAAATACACCAAATCTCTTAGTGTAAAGATAAAAATAGTACTTGATACGCAGTGAGTGAGTAGAAGTGCATGTTTCTTGGTAGCATGTTAGCATTTCTTGCCTTTCCCTCTCTGTTATATTATAATTAATGTCTATGACTGCAATGGTCAGTCGTGTTATCTTGCCTGAGATCTTTCAGTCAGCATTTCTTTGAGTTCCGGTCTGGGGGGGGGGAAACTTTTTGAAGGGAGGTGTAACAGTGAGACTCAGGGTGTTTGAAAATGGAAACATTTGCTGATGGAGAAACAGGTGCCTAAGGCTTCTCCCTTTCTTGTAACAGGAGAGTCCAGTTGCTGGAGAAATAGCAGGTATGTGATTCAAGGAAAATGCCAAAGCATTTGCTACAATTAGCCTGTAGGGGTGGGACTGGAGACGGACCTGCTTTCCCGGAGCGTATAGCAAGTACATCATGGCTTCTTGGAATTAATAGCTTACTGTGGACAAACCAGACAAGTGGGGGGAGCTATTAACTGCTTACAGGATTTAACTGTTATTTTTAACTCAAGAGCAGAGTGAGCAGTTACTGGTAACTGTTTACATTTACTACTTTAGGAGGTTTTCCTCCCACAGCTCTAAAATACGACTTTGTTTCAGACTACAGCATGTAAGATTTGTCAATTTTCCCTTACTGGAAGAAACATACCTTTTGGAAACTACTTGTGGAAGAACAATTTTCATTAATCTCATGACTGCAAATGCACACATTAAAAATTCAGTTCTGTGACCCAGACCACACACTTAGTGTACCCATCACATTACATAAGAATGTTTGAGGCAAGTTATTTATTAATACTATGTCGTCTTACTCCAGTTTTTCTTTTGCTGTGTTCGTAATCACTGGTTGGTTGCTGTGCTTGAAAATAAGATCTGTATATTTTGTTCTCCAGCCTGTCAGGCATTTTGTATAAACTGGATAATGTAAGCAGGTTAGAAAGACACAGATCAGGTAAGCAGATGGCTCAAATCACTCACCCTTGCCCAATATAATTGAATTTGAAATATGAAAATACAGATGAACACAAACGGCTGTCTCGGTCACTGGCTGGCGATCATAAATTTTCAACTAGATAACAATACAAATTCCACAACAGACTATCACCTATCATTCATTAATTTCCCACCAAGTTCTGAGAACAAATAAATGTAACCTGAAAACATAAGAAAACTCTGTCAGACTTGAATCCTTTTTTTTCTCCTCTTATTATTATTATTATTATTATTATTATAGTACATCAGACACTTTTTTTTAATATAAACTCTCCTCCTATTTGTTTTGTTTATACTCCTTATTGGCTGTGGCTCCTGCCAGTCAGTGCGTTTACATGCACATAGAGAGAATCGAATTTCTGCCGTTGCTCGACTGAAATCGAAGTTCAAAATGCCATGTATACACCTTAATTCGGCTGAAATTGAACCGAACTTGATTTCTCGGAATCGAGCTACACGACCTAGATTATGCGATTTCTGCCGAGCTACTTGGTGCATGTATACCCTATTGAGCTACGTATTCGAGCTACTTACTTCAGCACTGCCCCTTCCGGAAGTGACGAGACCACAAGCGGGAAACACAACAGTCTCAGTCGGCATGACAACGGCATGAATCTTTTCTTTTTATGGCATTGTTTGCACTGTTAAAATTTAGCTCACTTACTGTATCACCAAATACATCTGTACAGCTGTTGCATAGCTGTGAATTGTGTACATAAACAAGTCACTGTATTTGTGTGTGTATATATAGATGTCCAACATCTGAAGAATGTCAGTAAAAACAAAACAATTGAACTTTGTGTGTTTATTAAGACATAAGTTAAATTGTAAGCAAAAAAAATGGACTTTAGAAAAAAAAATTTTGTAAGCAAAAAATGGACTTTAGAAAAATATACAATTGTGCAAAATAAGTTGTCTTACAGTGGTCTGCGCAGAACAGTTTGTAGCCATACAGTCTGTTAGAGCAAGCCTAACAGCTTGAGCACGGAACTTGTGAACACGGAACTGCCAGTGTTGCCAGATTGGGCGGTTTTAAGTGCATTTTGGTGGATTTGAACATGTTTTGGGCTGGAAAACGTCAGCAGTATCTGGCAACACTGCTGATAACTTTGTTTATACTCTTGAATAGCTCTTCATGACGACAACCGGAAGTGTACCAACACGATGGGGCGTGTAGCATCACCTGTGGCTCGGGTGCACAATGTACCTCACACAATAGCTCGATTTCATCGTGTGCATGTAGGATTGGATTTCTCTGGCACCCTACTGGGACCTTCAGCTCGATTACCGACAGCAGCTCGATTTGGATGTGCATGTAAACGTAGTCACTGTGGACTCGGACTTCTTTCATGCCTGGAGTTGGGGTATGATGACTTTTGGCGTACTGAAACTACTGTATTGCGTATGTGTACAACTATCCTGCCAGTTTTGAGCTGACACCTCTGACATGGCGCTGACTAAATTACTATTACAGGATTGTCAGTGTGACTCACAGCAACTCCGGAACATCAGATTAAAACTTTCTCCCCTGACTTAATCATGATTTTATTATTTTAGCAAAATATTCAAGGCGTCATCTCTTTAAGTTACACCAAAAAGAAGTGTTTTAACTACTAGATGATAGCAGTGGTCTTGAATAGGAATGCAAGTTAGCTTGCCATTCTTCTGAAGGCATTGCCATAGAAATGCAAAGTAATTCGGATGTCCTGTTGTGCTTTTCTCTTCACAGTGCACAGCCAACTCTCGCTGTAATAATCGATGTGTTGGTTATGTAAAAAATGCATTTGTGATTAATAGCCAGGTCCATAAGTATTTGGACAGTGACACCTTTGGAATTTTGCCTCTGTACACCACCACAGTAGATTTGAAATGAAGCAATTAAGATGCAAATGAAGTGTAGACTTTCAGTTTTAATTCAAGGGCTTTAACAAAAATATTGCATTAACTGTTTAGGAACTACAACTATTTTTACATAGCCCTTCTATTTTCACAGGCTCAAAAGTTAACAGACACTTGACTGATAAGCCAGGCGTGGCTTATTTCCTCTTAATTTCAGGACAAATTAAGGAGATAAAAGGTCTGGAGTTGATTCCAAGTGTTAAATTTGCATTTGGTAGCTGTTCGTTGGAACTCTCAATATGTGGTCCAAAGAGGTGCTGATGCAAATGAAGGAGGCCATCGTTGGGGGGGGACCAGACTTATCAGAAAGATAGCAGAAACTTTTTTTTTTATCAACAATTTTATCCATTCTTAAAAAGAAGGAATGTACTGGCAAGCTCAGCAACACCAAAAAGCCTGGAAGACCACAGAACACAACTTGTCACTGGTGAAGAAAAACCCATTTATGCCATCTAGTCAAGAATACTTTCAAGGAAGTAGGCCTATCATTTTCATAGTCTACAAATGAGATGCCTTCATGAATGAAAATGCAGAGGATTTACCTCAAGATGGAAACCACTGGTAACAGTTGAACAGAAATACCAGATTAGACTTTGCTAGAAAACAGCTATAAAAAGCCTGCCCAGTTCTGGACAAGATTCTTTGGACAGATGAAATGAAGATTAACTTGAACCATGAATGATGGGAAGAGAAATGTATAGAGAAGGAAAGGAAGAAAGCTCATGATCCAAAACATTACCACATCATGTCAAACATGTTGGCAGCAGTGTTATGGCATGGGCATGTATGGCTGCCAATTGAACTGGGTCACTGGTGTTTATTGATGTGCCTGAAGAAGTAGCAGGATGAATTCTGAAGTGTATAGAGCTATAATTTCTGCTCAGATTTAGTCAAATGCTATTAAACCAATAAGATGGCGAGTCAGAGTACAGATGACCCAAAACATGCCATTAAGGCCCTGTTTACATTATTTCGAATCAGCGGATCATCAGATTAACGTTTTTAAAACGATTCGCGTGCACACAGCAACGCCAATACACGATTCGCATGCACACAGCAACGCCAATACACGATTCACGTGCACACAGCAACGCCAATACACGGATACGCTAATCACATGACTAATTAGACGTCACGTCACATGATCCCAGTGCGTATCGGGCATGCACAAGTCACTCACCACTTGCAAGTGGAAGGATGGCAAGCGAACACCTTCTCCAGCAGATAAACACACCTGGCTGTGATGTTCATGTTCTCACTGAGTTTAAGCGCCTGAAGGAGGTTGAAATGTGTAAATAAACCTCAGTGCAGCTCAGCGCTTCCTCCTGCGCTCCAAATCACTCCGCCCTGAACAGCGAGTGCCCTCTGGAGGGTGCGCACTCCGGCCCTGCGCAGCTCACAGAGCGCGCGAGTGAAGCACACGAGCAGTGATTCGGGACTGAGCCGCTGTGTGTGTGATCCCAACGCCAGCGAATCAGGAAGGTGGATGTCACAGTGACGTTGTCCAATGACGACGTCAGCTAGAGCTCAGCACAGCGTATCCGCGTATCCTCAATGTTTACACAGCACCGGACCAGACACGAACTGGATTGAATACGTGGGCTCTGGCGGATTCCCGTTTCCCGGCGTTTTAATGTGAATGAACAGTGCATCCGCGAAGAAAACGAGACAGATACGGTCTAATGTAAACTTGGCCTAAGTCAACCCAAGAGCTTATTGCAAAGAAATTGAATGATCTTAAATGGCTGAGTCAGTCAACCCAATTGAGCATGCCTTTTGCTTCCTGAAGACAAAACAGAAGGCAGAAAGTCCCACAAACAAGCAACAACTGAAAGCGGCTGCAGTCAAAACCTGGCAAAGCATCTCAAGGCAGGAAACTCATCATTTGATGATTTTCAAGGGATTCCAGAATTCAGGCAGTTATTGAATGCAAATAATTTGCATCCAAGTATTAAAAATGCTTTATTTATAATTTGTTATAAGCAGCTTATATTTATATTCATTCATTCATTCATTCATTATCTCTAGCCGCTTTATCCTTCTACAGGGTCGCAGGCAAGCTGGAGCCTATCCCAGCTGACTACGGGCGAAAGGCGGGGTACACCCTGGACAAGTCGCCAGGTCATCACAGGGCTGACACATAGACACAGACAACCATTCACACTCACATTCACACCTACGGTCAATTTAGAGTCACCAGTTAACCTAACCTGCATGTCTTTGGACTGTGGGGGAAACCGGAGCACCCGGAGGAAACCCACGCGGACACGGGGAGAACATGCAAACTCCGCACAGAAAGGCCCTCGCCGGCCCTGGGGCTCGAACCCAGGACCTTCTTGCTGTGAGGCGACAGCGCTAACCACTACACCACCGTGCCGCCCTTATATTTATATAATATAGAAAAAATAATATACTGCTTGTCTGTCAGTGTCATGGGTGAGCTGGTGCCAGTCAGAGAGGTGATACCAAATTATTGCTAGTCTATCATAGGGATGACACAGAAACAAGCAACCTTTCATACTTGCATTCACACTTATGGGCAATTTAGAGTACCCAGCTGACCTAATCTGCATGTCTTTGGACTGTGGGAGGAAACCAGAGCACATGGAGAAAACCCACATAGGCATGGGGAGAACATGCAAACTACACACTAAGGCAACAGTCAGCTATAAGGTTTGAACCCGTAACCTTCTTGCTGTGAGGCAACAGTGCTAACCATTGGCGGTAATTCTCAAACAGTTAATGCAGTATTTTTGTTAAACCACTTGAATTAAAGCTAAAACTGTACATTTCATTCACATCTTGATTACTTCATGTCAAATTCATTGTGCTGGTGTACTGAGGCAAAAGTATGAAAATTGTCTCACTGTCTTCAATACTTACAGTGGTGCTTGAAAGTTTGTGAACCCTTTAGAATTTTCTATATTTCTGCATGAATATGATCTAAAACATCATCAGATTTTCACACAAGTCTGAAAAGTAGATAAAGAGAACCCAGTTAAACAAATGAGACAAAAATATTATACTTGGTCATTTATTTATTGAGGAAAATTACCCAATATTACATATCTGTGAGTGGCAAAAGTATGTGAACCTTTGCTTTCAGTATCTGGTGTGACCCCCTTGTGCAGCAATAACTGCAACTAAACGTTTCCGGTAACTGTTGATCAGTCCTGCACACCGGCTTGGAGGAATTTTAGCCCATTCCTCCGTACAGAACAGCTTCAACTCTGGGATGTTGGTGGGTTTCCTCACATGAACTGCTCGCTTCAGGTCCTTCCACAACATTTGGATTGGATTAAGGTCAGGACTTTGACTTGGCCATTCCAAAACATTAACTTTATTCTTCTTTAACCATTCTTTGGTAGAACGACTTGTGTGCTTAGGGTCATTGTCTTGCTGCATGACCCACCTTCTCTTGAGATTCAGTTCATGGACAGATGTCCTGACATTTTCCTTTAGAATTCGCTGGTATAATTCAGAATTCATTGTTCCATCAATGATGGCAAGCCGTCCTGGCCCAGATGCAGCAAAACAGGCCCAAACCATGATACTACCACCACCATGTTTCACAGCTGGGATAAGGTTCTTATGCTGTAATGCGGTGGTTTCCTTTCTGCAAACATAATGCTTCTCATTTAAACCAAAATTCTATTTTGGTCTCATCCATCCACAGAACATTTTTCCAGTAGCCTTCTGGCTTGTCCATGTGATCTTTAGCGAACTGCAGACAAGCAGCAATGTTCTTTTTGGAGAGCAGTGGCTTTCTCCTTGCAACTCTGCCATGCAGACCACTGTTGTTCAGTGTTCTCCTGATGGTGGACTCATGAACATTAGCCAATGTGAGAGAGGCCTTCAGTTGCTTAGAAGTTACCCTGGGTCCTTTGTGACCTCGCCGACTATTACACGCCTTACTCTTGGAGTGATCTTTGTTGGTCGACCACTCCTGGGGAGGGTAACAATGGTCTTGAATTTCCTCCATTTGTACACAATCTGTCTGACTGTGGATTGGTGAAGTCCAAACTCTTTAGAGATGGTTTTGTAACCTTTTCCAGCCTGATGAGCATCAACAACGCTTTTTCCGAGGTCCTCAGAAACCTCCTTTGTTCGTGCCATGATACATTTCCACAAACATGTGTTGTGAAGATCAGACTTTGATAGATCCCTGTTCTTTAAATAAAACAGGGTGCCCACTCACACCTGATTGTCATCCCAATTGATTGAAAACACCTGACTCTAATTTCACCTTCAAATTAACTGCTAATCCCAGAGGTTCACATACTTTTGCCACTCACAGATATGTAATATTGGATAATTTTCCTCAATAAATAAATGACCAAGTATAACATTTTTGTCTCATTTGTTTAACTGGGTTCTCTTTATCTACTTTTAGGACTTGTGTGAAAGTCTGATGATGTTTTAGGTCATATTTATGCAGAAATATAGACAATTCTAAAGGGTTCACAAACTTTCAAGCACCACTGTATGAACCTGGCTGTATCTAAGCTTATTTTATTGGTTTATGCAGGCATTATAATGTTGTATCACATATCTCCTTGATGAAAAATCTTCTAATAGCACGCTCGCATGGCATTATCCTGCCATATCTGATTTAATTTCTCGGATTTGCTGCTAAACACTACGGTGTCCTTGTTCCTGCTGATGCTGACTGAAGTGGGAGAGACAGCAGCATGAGAGTTTGGTACAGTACATGCCATGTTTGCCATGGCACAGCTTGTGAGAATCACACTGGAGTCATCAAAGTCTTTTCATTGGATGGTGTGATTTAGATACACTAGAGAGTCTGTTCAGTCAAAGGCCTGAGATAGGCCTCCTTCTGCAGATAACATGTTCCCACAGCACAGACTGTGATGATAGCTGTCAAGCTCTTTTCTGTACAGTCTACTTACAATCTCTCCCCCATATTCAGCCATCCTTCCTGTTGATCTCTACAGAAATGCCATATTATTTTATTTATATTACACATATACAGGGGGCTGCAAAAGTAGGTATACAGTAATGAAAAAAAAAAGTTTGCACAAAACGTTAGTATTAAATGAAACCTCGCACCACTATTGTAATACTGGAATAATCCTTACTGTATGTTGAAGATGAAATGATCTCCAAAAGGCATAAAGTTAAAGATGACTCATTCCCTTTTATATTTTAAGCAAAAATAATTTATTTTCATCTTTTACATTTTCAAAATGACAAAAAAAGAAAAGGGCCCGAAGCAAAAGTTTGGGCACCCTGCATTGTTAGTACCTAGTAACACCCCCTTTGGCAAGTATCACAGCTTGTAAACACTTTTTGTAGCCAGCTAATAATCTTTCAGTTCTTACCTGGGGGATTTTCACACATTCATCTTTGCAAAAGGCTGCCAGTTCTACAAGTTTCTTGGGCTGTCTTGCATGCACTGCTCTTTTGAGCTCTATCCACAGATTTTCAATGATGTTTAGGTCAGGGGACTGTGAGGGCCAGGGCAAAACCTTCAGCTTGTGCCTCTTGAGGTATTCCATTGTAGATTTTGAGGTGTGTTTTGGATCATCGTCTTATTGTAGGACCCATCCTCTTTTTAACTTCAACTTTTTTACAGATGGTGTGATGTTTGCTTCCAGAATTTGCTGGTATTTATTCGAATCCATGCTTCCCTCGACCAATGAAATGTGCCCTGTGCCACTGGCTGCAACACAACCCCAAAGCATGATCGATCCACACCCATGCTTCAGAGTTGGAGAGGTGTTCTTTTCCTGGAATTTGGCACCTTTTTTTTTTTTTTTTTTTCTCCAAACATACCTTTGCACATTGTGGCCAAAAAGTTCTCTTTTGATTTCATCAGTCCACAGGACTTGTTTCCAAAATGCATCAGGCTTATTTAGATGTTCATTTGCAAACTTCAGACTAGGGTTGGGCGGTATCCAAATTTTGATACCTTTAAACTGTCTCTGTGTTTTCCCGGGGTATACGGTATTACCGAGAAAAAAATAATATTTTGTTTCGGCCTACTGTGTAACGTGCGCCTATGCCTCAAATGTACTATTTAAAAGCAGCATAGCGAATTGTGTGCATTGTGGTATGGATTAAGCAGCAAAGCGAATTTTGTGCATTGATGAATGGATTAAGAGATATTTCAAAGCATCACGCAACTCTTCCTTCATCTTGAAAATAGCATTCAACTGTCGTTTACACATGTCTGCGTTGAAACGCCATTTGCAGCACTATTTCACCTACTCCATCAAAAAAAGTACACGATGAGCAGGATCATACCCTTTCAAGCATGGGAAATAAAAAGAAAAAGAATCAACCAACACCCAAGTCCGTTTAGACTGCGCGATAAACCATATTCTTCAGCGCAAATGAGGCGAACCTAATTCAAATGCGTGATAGCTGCACAAGGCAAAATCATATGGGCCCACGTCATGCCATGGCGGGGAAATTAATAATCAAATGGCCTTACCTTGCTTAAAACGTTGTCTTGATCACATAACTCCTTACAATTATTCCACTTAAATCCATACGGTTTAACACACCCAACAAAGATAGCAAGCGCATTGCTAATTCCCACCAGAAACCTAACAGTTTACGCTACGATGTTTTCTTCCGTTTCTTCAGTAGATGACATTTCAAACGTTTATTACCCACATCCCAAATGTCATACGTTATATTATTTTACCTTGTTGTTACTCATGTAACCTACTCAAAACACAACTCATTGGAGAGATCTCGTGGAAGTGGAGTACCCCAGGCTATGGTGTGCCTTAGGGGACATATTAGATTTTTCGTTTGGTTTGAAACCAAAATACTGCCACACTGCCGATATTGTATTTTTTTTTTTGCCACTAACTCGTTATCTTGACTTGCCATCTTTCAACCGCGGTCTCAGTCTCTTTTTTTTTTTTTTTTTAGATAGGACAGCATAGAGAGACAGGAAATGAGCGGGGGAGAGAGAGACGGGATCGGGAAATAACCTCGGGTCGAAATCGAACCCGGGTCCCCGGATTTATGGTACGGTGCCTTAGCCATCTGAGCCATGACACCCCCGGTCTCAGTCTCTTGCGAAGCTTTCTGTCAGACTCCAAATGTCACGCAGGGTTGCCATGGTAATGACAAACAACCCTGCACGCGATGAGAACTTCTTTAGGAAATTGATAGAATTAGTGAAAATACGATCACACAGTTATTCGGGATGAACTTCAATTTATTATTTTATATTATGACCTCATGTACTCCATATTTATTTAGATATTATATATTTTTTTAAAATGACGGTAATGAGACCGATACCGTTGGTACTTTTGGATACCTCGGGATACCTTCTTACCGTAATACCGCCCAACCCTACTTCAGACGCTGAATTTTGTGGCTAGGATGCAGGAAAGGTTTTCTTCTGATGACTCTTCCATGAAGGTCATATTCGTTCAGGTGTCGCTGCATAGTAGAACAGTGCACCACCACTCCAGGGTCTGCTAAATCTTTCTGAAGGTCTTTTGCAGTCAAACATGGGGTTTTATTTGCCTTTCTAGCAATCCAGTGAGCAGTTCTTTCAGAAAGTTTTCTTCATCTGCCAGACCTCACCTTGATCTCCACTGTTTCTGTTAACTGCCATTTCTTAACATTACAATCTGAGGAAACAGCTACCTGAAAACACTTTGCTACGTTCTTGTAGCCTTCTCCTGCTTTGTGAGCGTCAATTATTTTATTATTCAGAATGCGAGGGAGTTGCTTAGAGGAGTCCATGGCTGTTGATTTTAGGGACAAGTTTGAGGAGTCAGAGAATTTATATAGCTTTGAAATCTGCATCATCTGACCTTTCCTAATGAAGAATTTGAACAAGCCACAGCTCAATAAGCTAATTAAGGTCTGGAACCTTGGTAAAAGTTACCTGAGAACTCAAATGTACTGGGGTGCCCAAACTTTCGCATGGTGTTCCTTTTCTTTTTTCACTCTCCAATTGTACAAAACAAAAATAATACACATCTTGCAGAAAACGTTGAAGAAATGTCGTCTTTACCTTTATGCCTTTTGGTGATTAGTTAAGTGAGCAGAAGATGAACTGTTCACAGTAACAGACATTTTCAGTAAGGGTGCCCCTTTTTTTATTTTTTTCTTCTTTCCTCTCTTCCTTTCTGCAGGACTGGCCATTTGAGGATGGTGCTCCTCCTCCCACAAAAATTGTGGATGACTGGCTTTCGCTGCTAAAAAATAAATTCTGTGAGGACCCCGGCAGCTGTGTGGCTGTGCACTGTGTGGCAGGACTTGGACGGTGAGTAGAATTGGGTCAACAAATTTTTTTTTTCTATTTTATTTATTTTAATTTATTTATTTATAACATAAAGATAAAAATTCAGGCATTTCTGACTAAACAGTGCCCCCCTTTAATTTTAATTTTAAAATTAGTCATTCTAATTTTAAATGAATACCAGCAACATTCCATGTAGAATTTTATTGAGGTGGAAATCAAGCTTTAAATCTTATCCTGACATGGGTCAGAGCTAAACGCAAGTTGGTCTGGAGTTCCATTAGCAGAAAGCCTGGTGTGTGTGTGTGTGGATCCTGAGCTCTAGTCAAACTCTGGATTAATGGTATACTGTGAATTATTGTCATAATATAGTTTTTAGTTTATAATCAAATACACCAACGCATCAGTCCAAGGCCCTGTCACGTGCCCATCCTTCTCAGAATCCGGTCAAATTCATTCAGTGAGCCTCATTAAACCTTGCCAAAATCAACTGTTTGCTGAGATTCACTCAACTTATACCAGTTTATTATTGGAGGCACAGGGGTTGACATCTGATCATGGAACAGGAAGTTGCTGTTAAGTACCTCCTTTTTAATTTCCGAAAGACTGTTGTACAGTCATTGTGATTCCAAGCTAAACAAACAAAAAAGAAAGCCCAGACAATAACTAGGTGAGAATGAACGACTGTCTAATTTGGCCATTCAGATAAAGCTCATAGCACCTGTGCATCTCTCTCTCTCTCTCTCTCTCTCTCTCTCTTTCGCGCGTGCTCTCTCTCTCTCTCTCTCTCTCTCTCTCTCTCTCTCTCTCATATTCTGAGGCACCAGGCTTTCTGACGTAGTTTCATGGCCCCATGGGAGCCCTCTGCACATCTTGACAGAGAGCCAATGTTTGCATTACTCGGGCAAGTTTGTTATGCTGTTGATCTGTAGGAGGCCTGTTTGGGTTGGTATTCACTGGAAAGTCAGAGTTTTTAGCCAAATGATAAAAGTTGATTTCTCAGACTAGAATGATTGATTGTTTTCTAAGAAATATTGGTTCTTTATTTCTTAGCATCGTGGTTTAAAAAAATAAATAAATAAAAGGCTATCGAAGAAACTACTTCTGCCCTGTCCAAGATATTTTTAGGATATTTGTCACAAATTTCTTACTTTCTTTTACAAGCAGATTTCATCTCATTTTAAAAGTGAATTTGTTGTTTGCATGATTGCCTGTCCACTTGCTTGATCACTGGCAATTGTGTCCAACTGAAGAAACTATTTCTCATATTCACCAGGTGATATCTTTGCTCTCAAGAGCGAGTTGAGAGATGTAGTCTTTTACCATTGATTTGTTTTGAGTCTCTTGAGCAGGACATCAGCCTTTATTGATGCAGTTATGTGTTGCAGAGCTCCAGTTCTGGTCGCCCTGGCGCTGATAGAGTGTGGAATGAAGTATGAAGATGCCATTCAGTTCATCAGACAGTGAGTGCACAGTAGACATTGCATGACATTTGTTGTTTACCTTAGAATAGCATTTTATAATATAAACCAGCTTAAAATACAAGTACAGTATTTTTATATAATTAGATATTAATTGTTTTCGGATTGATTTCAATTTTTTTTATAGAAAACGTCGGGGTGCCATCAACAGCAAGCAGCTGACCTATTTAGAGAAGTACAGGCCTAAGCAGAGACTGCGCTTTAAAGACCCACACAACCACAAGAACAAGTGCTGCCTCATGTGAGCGAGTCTCAGCCCATCTGCTACTGAAGGAATTGAATAATAATTTTTGGATGAAACGGGACTAATGCCACAACCCCAATGCATTTAGATTGTTTTGCTATCTTTTGCTATTTGGAGGACTTGACCCCTCCTTAATCTCTGTGAGACCCCTAAGTGTAAGGGCTTTGTGAACTCAGGGCTGTGAAAGACAAGCCTCTAGATATTTGTCTTGATCCTAAGTGTCTCACAAATGGTATTACATGTACATGCACGTGTGAGTGACAGAGAGAGAGAGAGAGAGAGAGAGTGTGTGTGTGTGTGTGAGAGAGAGAGAGAGAGAGAGAGAGAGAGAGAGTGAGTGAGTACGTACATGCAGTATATAAACAACCAGCAAGATCTGCAGAACACACTCCAAAGATAATTTTCTGCTCCCTTTGGCAAGGCAAACATGAATGAACTTATGGAAGATTGCTACCAAAATTGCTTGTTTATATCTTATCATGTACAGTTTTAACTAAAGCACGGCTTTTCTCTTTCCCTCTCTTTTATGTAATTTTATTCCAAGGCTTGGCTTTCTAGTCCCACTTTCCTGAACGTCACAAATGGTTTTGGCAAATAATTTTATTTTTATATACATACAGGGCTCGACGTTTAAGGACTGCCCGATTGCCCGGGGAAAGTGAAACATGCATCTGGGCAAGTGGGATATGTCCCCAACGTGCCTGACCGGGCAAGTTGGAATGAGCATATATTACGAACTCTCACCACAAAAATTAGGCTTTTTGATCTTTTTCAGTTCCTAAAAGCATCCTTCACTCCATATCCACCATTACATCTTGGCTGTTTTCTTAGTCTCGGTTTCGTTTACTGCTTTGCAAGTTATTTTATATACCCTGCTGTTGTAATATGGTACGCGTACTGTTTATAGACCCCTTGTGCATGACATCATGCATCATGTGATAATTACAGCTGGGGTCAGACAGACACCGCCTTTCATGCAAGCAAGGGTTAATCTGTCTTCAATATGGTTAATTTTTGCGCTGTTTTTGCTTGTTCAAACAGAGAAATCGATAAAAGGCATTACCGTCTCCCCGCTATCAAGAAAAATGTTAACAAATGGAAGCAAATGCTTCAAGAACAACGAGGAAATGAGTGGTTAAAGAATATGAGGAGAGGAGCTCAGCCTGAAAACTCCAGAGAAATTCACGATTGTATTTAAAATGTATTTTATAAAAACAAAGTTGGAAGTGAGTATGAAAGAGTTTGCTTAAGAATCTCGTTTTATTTTTTTTCTGCTCCTTCATGAAAGTGTTTGATTTTCTTACAGGTGAAGCTGCTTCCTTATTCGATACAGAAAACCCAGATTGGTTTCAAATAACTCGGGCATAAAAAAAAAAACCTCAATAAGGAGTGACATGCGTAATATATCCTGAAAGAACAGAACAGATTAAGAGCAGAGAGAGATGGAGCTTTGTTTCTGTTATCAGAGGAACACAGTCCTGTGCAAAATTTTATATATTTTGTCATCTACCACCTCTTTTTTTTTTTTTAAATAAACAAACAAAACGTGCTGCGTCATGACAGACTGGCTGCACTGATTCAGTTACAGGTTGCCAGGTCTGTATAAAAACACCCACAACCTACACACTAAACAATAATTTTAAACTCAAACATTATCCTGTCTGTCATGATACAGCATGGGTGTTTTTTTTTTTTTTTAATAAACCTAGAGGTGGATAATAACAAAAGATATATAAATATTCTCAAACAGTACTGTTCAAAAGTCTTGGCACCCTGTTTTCATACAAACTTTTATTATAGATTTCTATTTTATGATTTCTACATTATCGAGTAATAAACCTACAGTCTGAGAGAGTTCTACACAAACACACTGAACTTTACAACAGCTGCATGCATGTGAAATGGAAATAAATCGACTAAGGCAAGAAAAACTATTTTAGATAAAATTGTCTGTTACAAGTAAAAAGTAACCAATAACCAAACTTCAATTCAATGTGTGAGCTTCATTTTATTATTGCAATTCACAACTATTCTATAGTTTTCCTTAAAAAAAAAATAGTGCTCACAAAATTTTGATAATATTGTGGGGCAAGTGGGTTTAAAAGTTAACGTCGAGCCCTTATATATAAATAAACATTGTGATGTTAACTACTATCTGGGATTAGAACACTGCACCATTAAGAGTGTGTATGAGCATGAGCTGGATAGATGGTAAAAAGCACACTGCATTGAGTAATTTTCCTTAGCACACCTTTGTTAAAATTAGGCTAGAAGAGATTTACAACAAGCTGGTTGGCAAATGGTTAGAAACTATTTCAACCCTGCTTTTGGTTTCCCGTGTTTGTTTGTTTTTTTTTTCTCCCCCAATTAATATAATGGCAATGTACTGCAAGTGTCTTTTCAACTCACGGCTCTATAAATTGTGCTACCATGGAAATAGGAAGCAAATAAATCCAAAACTGTGTAATAGGAAAAAGCCCCTTCTTTGGAGCTGAATGATCCAGGTACTGAAACATGCTTCAAGTTCTGGAATATAAGCTTTTGAAAAATGAATGAATACATTTTTCTGTCTTCTAAATCAGAAGCGCATCCAATTTTGTTGACATTGAATTGTAATGACATTTAAGTAATAAAATAATTTTTTAAAAATGTGATTTATTCTGCTTGTTAATGTTTTTGGGTCTTGATCTATGTCGATAAATGTTTTGGGAACCTAATTTACATAAAATTAGATCATACTGAATGCACAGCCAGCACCTTTGATCTGAAACTAGGACTGTTAAATATTAGCTCTCTTACATCTAAATTGCCTATGAAGCTACTGTTCAGGAGTTTAATGTACTGTGTTTAACAGAAACGTGGATTAAAGGAAACGAGTATACATTTATATACCGACAGATAATTATATACATCAGCCTCATTTAACTGGCAGAGGAAGTGACGTTGCAGTTATTCATAATAATAATCCAGGCAGAAGATAACCAAAATATTTCTAAATTCATATTTTATACAGCAGCAAAATTAACTAGGAACAAGTCCACCACAGAAACATGCACACCATCAATATGTAGTAGCAATGACAAATATTTTCAATAATTTCAAAAATGTAAAGTATTCCATAAAAATTCTCAAGCCAAACAATTTAATAATTAGGCCTGTAGATAATGTATCAGGTCAGTGACTTAGAATGTTTTACAACCCTTCAAGAGACCAAACTAATTTGACTGATTTCTTCCTAAATCAACCTGTGTCCTAGATCCCTAGATTACCGAATCCCTAGATTTCGAAATTACCAGAAACAATCAAACCTCTACTAAAAAGAATCAATTCTTCCCTTAGCACTGGCTATATATCTAAATCTTTTAAACTAGCAGTTATTAAACCATTGATTTAAGATAATAATAATAATAACAACCTGACCTTTGACCCCTGTCAGCTGGACAAAGTCAAATATCATACCTCCCCTTTATCTCCAAGATCCTTGAAAAAGTAGCACAGCAGTTATGTTCATTCCTACACAGGAATAACATTCATGAAAGGTATCAGGATTTAGACCTCATCATAGCACAGAGACAGTGCTGGTTAAAGTGGTAAATTACCTACTACTGGCCTCTGATCAGGGTTGTGTCTGCTTGCTTGTGTTGCTTGACCTTAGTGCAGCTTTTGACACCACTGGTCACACTATTCTTGATATTCTAGAAAACGTTGTTGGAGTTAAGGGAACTGCCCCCTCCTGGCTCAGGTCTTATTTGATTGTTATCAGTTTGTAGATGTAAACAGTGACTTCTATACATGTTCTAATGTAAAGTTTTGTGGTTTGTTTTAGGCCCACTGCTTTTTTCTTTATATATGATAGTCAAGTCACAGTCCTTCCCGCACCATTCATGGTGCGTTTGGCGGTGCTGATCTCCGTTTCGTAGCCCTCGGCCTATTGCCTATAGAGGATGTGCAGTCATGTGACCCGTCCATGTTTACGCCGCCATATTGGACAGCTTCAGGATTGTTTACCTTGCGCGAGCATAATGGATCCAGGGAGTAATCCCCAAGAAAATTCGGAAAATACCCCATCTACATCGCGCGATAACTTGTCTAAGTTTGTTCAGCATCTTGAAGGTGACGTGAGGCAGCGTTACGTGGAAAAGTGTTCCAGGTTGGGGATTGCAGATCCGTACAACTTGCCGCAATCCTTGTTCAGGGAAATTCGGAGCTGCGGTGTCGGCGATTTGCCCGATCTGGCCTACCACGACATTTACAATTTTCTTGTTAATCGTGAATCGTGTTACACTGGCAAAGCCCTCAAAGCTTACAAGAGCCTGGAAGCTTATAAATATTTTGTTGCGGAATGGGTATCCCAACTATACCTGGGCAATTCCATGTAAATGTCAACCTCACCATGCAAAAATAAAGCAACATGTAATATATCAAAACCACTCCCAGAGATATCACCTAGGCCTGTATTTTACAGATGTGAATAAGTTGAACCAATTTGTAACCAACCTAATATGTCACTGTCAGTCTTTCTTTCTTATAATGTAAACCCCAAGCTAAAATCAACTTTGATCATGTACAATTCTATATTATTCCCACAAGCCACAGAAATGTATGCTAAAATCCGCAAAACAGCAAAACAATAGCCATCCTAAATATTATTTAAGAACTTTGATAGCTTTAGCTGATATTTAGAGAGTTTTTCAAAGGGTTATGGTGGTTAAATTGCTGATTTTCTAAACATATGCCATGTTTATTTCAGACGCGTCACATCCATAACGGAATTTCGTCACATCCATAACGCTGACTTTTCCTTCCGAAACTCTGCATGAAATACAAAATATTTTAAACAAAGGTTTTTTAATATTCACCTTGGACCCCTCTATCAAATGGATATCTCCATTTCGACATTAGGTTTACAATTTCACAGAGTTTGATAAAAATGTACAGTAACCCAAGAAAAGTGATACTTTTTCTGTCACATCCATAACGCATCTTTTATTGGCATTTTCTGGCATGCCCTAGATGTACTATGGGAATTGTTCTTGTTCTATCACTTCTCCAGTATGGTACAGCCTTAAAATATGCAACACCTGTTTAAATACTGGGAGACAATAAAACATGCACTGGGTCATTTGTTGCCATTTTGAGTTCAAGTGTCACGTCCATAACGCTGGAATTGCTCACCTCTGGAAGGTTCCGAAGAAGAATGTCTACTTGATAACCTCACGGGTAAGTGGCATTAAGACGTTTATCACAGAGACTATGCAGGACGTTTTATCGTAAGAATGTTCAAAATCTAAACTCAGTTCCAGATAATGACAGGGTTGTAAATATGTATG